>NW_015166452.1:69646-74080 GCF_001447785.1 Gekko japonicus | reverse complement strand
AGAGCACAAGATATTTAGGTTAAAAAAGAAAAAAATGTTTAAGTTTTGCAAGCTAACTGGTGAACAGAATGGCTACATGAAATAATATGGGCTGCAAAGGAAGGCAGCATGGAACAGCCTGATCTTGTCAAAGCTCAGAAGCTAAGCAGGGTGGGTACTTGGATAGGAGACCTCCAAGGAAGACTCTGCAGAGGAAGTCAATGGCAAACTACTTCTGCTCAATCAGTTGCCTTGGAAACCTCTGGTTGCGGTCACTGTATCTTGGGCTACATCCACAAATTATTGGTTATTGTGCTTTTATTGTGCTATAGAAATCATTCACAACAGGATTTTCCTCTATGGGCAAGAGAATCCAGTTCTGAATAGTTACTATAGCACATTGATAACACAATATTCATTCATGTGCGGATGCTGCCTTGGACTGACTCTGGGCCTGGTTTGTCAACACGGCACATGTTTTGCATGCAGAATGCCACAGTAAGCATATCAGGTAGCAGAGTAAAGACCTTTCTCTGTTTGAGACCTCAAAGAGCTGGTTCCAGTCATAATAGTTCTTCAGCTCTTTTCAAATTAACTGACTTAAATGAACCACAACTAACTTGTCACACAGATTTCAATGTAACTTGAGCATTTACAACCACATTGTCTTGTACATGTAAATCAGGTTGAACTTGTACCAGAATATGGCTGGGGAGACACTTTTGTTCCACCATGTATGAAAATATGTGTCCCATGGAAAGCAATGCTACGTTGACAGATATCAAACACATTCTGTTTGCATTCTGCTGAACATTCCATCGAATGCTGAAATTTTATGCTCACAGTTGCTGGTTCAGGCTATGCGTGTGGGAGCCTGCTTCCACGCATGCATTTCCTCAACTAAATCAGGTTAATTACACAAAATCCAGACTTGCCACGTTGAATCACCTCCAATATGCAGCAGCTGACTTTCAGAAATAGCTGCTTTGGGATGTATACACAAACACACATACACACATCATTTTCTTTTAGCGTGCTTTTCCCTTTTCAGAGACTTGATTTCATTCTGTTAAAATACTTATTAAATTGTATTTAGTATTAATTATTCAGTTTAGTTGTTTCAGGAGCAAACCAGTTTTTGCTTATAGTAATATTTCCTCCCTTTCAATTGGGATCCTATTCCTAGGAGTTAAGCTGCTCACCCGAAGAATCCTCCTGGCCAAATTTCAGAAAAACAGGTGAAGACCCATTTTATAGGCCAGTAATATGTGCTTGCACAGCAGGCACACAGAGACATTTGTCAACCCAAGAGAGCAGGTTGTAAGCACAAATAACAAAGAAAGAGAAAGTTATGTATTTATTTTAAAACATTTATACCCTGCCTTTCAACCATGTTATATGACTTAAAGTAGCTTGAATAATAAATACCCACTTAGAAAATTAAAAAATCCAAAGAGCACCCTCCCTAATTACCAAGCAAACATAACTGCCCTTTCATCAGAGACTATTAAAAGCAAGCTTTGCAAAGTTTCCAAAATCTTTGAAGAGTATGTGCCTTACAGAGTCATTCGAAGCAGAGTTACACCATTCTAAGCATGTTGACCCTAAAAGTGGCAGGTCACCTCCTCCAAGACTTCAGCCTGGGACTTGGGATAATGGCCAAATCCAAAGCTTTCTATTATAAATTGTTAATTTTTCAGTTCAGTCTAATTATCATAACTATTAACTATTAACAAATAAACATTTTCACTTCAGATTTTGGATTATTTATGATATGAATGAAGACTTTCATACTGCTCATGAGAGCTGTCTGGTGGTGGAAAGTACTATCAAGTCATCACTGACTTATGGCAACCACACAGGGTTCTCAAGGCAGGAGATGTTCAGAGGTGGCTTGCCTGTCTGTAATGTGGTGAACCTAGAATTCCTTGGTGGCCTCCTACCCAAATGCTAAACAGGGCTGACCCAACTTAGCCTCCAAGATCCAACAAGAGCAGACTAGCCTGGGCCATCCAGGGCGTGGTAAAGGCTGTCTAGAAACACAGAATCATAGAATCATAGAGTTGTACATTGATAACACAATATTCATTCATGTGGTGATGCTGCCTTGGACTGACTCTGGCCCTGGTTTGGCAATACGGCACATGTTTTGCATGAAGAATGCCACAGGTTCAGCCCCTGGCATGGCCACGTAAGCATATCAGGTAGCAGAGTCAGTAAAGACCTTTCTCTGTTTGAGACCTCAAAGAGCTGGTTCCAGTCATAATAGTCCTTCAGTTCTTTTCAAATTAACTGAATTAAATGAACCACAACCAACTTGTCACACAGATTTCAATGTAACTTGAGCATTTACAACCACATTGTCTTGTACATGTAAATCAGGTTGAACTTGTACCAGAATATGGCTGGGGAGACACTTTTGTTCCACCATGTATGAAAATATGTGTCCCATGGAAAGCAATGCTACGTTGACAGCCATCAAACACATTCTGTTTGCATTCTGCTGAACATTCCATCGAATGCTGAAATTTTATGCTCACAGTTGCTGGTTCAGGCTATGCGTGTGGGAGCCTGCTTCCACGCATGCATTTCCTCAACTAAATCAGGTTAATTACACAAAATCCAGACTTGCCACGTTGAATCACCTCCAATATGCAGCAGCTGACTTTCAGAAATAGCTGCTTTGGGATGTATACACAAACACACATACACACATCATTTTCTTTTAGCGTGCTTTTCCCTTTTCAGGGACTTGATTTCATTCTGTTAACATACTTATTTAATTGTATTTAGTATTAATTATTCAGTTTAGTTGTTTCAGGAGCAAACAAGTTTTTGCTTATAGTAATCTTTCCTTCCTTTCAATTGGGATCCTATTCTTAGGAGTTAAGCTGCTCACCCGAAGAATCCTCCTGGCCAAATTTCAGAAAAACAGGTGAAGACCCATTTTATAGGCCAGTAATATGTGCTTGCACAGCAGGCACACAGAGACATTTGTCAACCCAAGAGAGCAGGTTGTAAGCACAAATAACAAAGAAAGAGAAAGTTATGTATTTATTTTAAAACATTTATACCCTGCCTTTCAACCATGTTATACGACTTAAAGTAGCTTGAATAATAAATACCCACTTAGAAAATTAAAAAATCCAAAGAGCACCCTCCCTAATTACCAAGCAAACATAACTGCCATTTCATCAGAGACTATTAAAAGCAAGCTTTGCAAAGTTTCCAAAATCTTTGAAGAGTATGTGCCTTACAGAGTCATTCGAAGCAGAGTTACACCATTCTAAGCATGTTGACCCTAAAAGTGGCAGGTCACCTCCTCCAAGACTTCAGCCTGGGACTTGGGAAAATGGCCAAATCCAAAGCTTTCTATTATAAATTGTTAATTTTCAGTTCAGTCTAATTATCATAACTATTAACTATTAACAAATAAACATTTCCACTTCAGATTTTGGATTATTTATGATATGAATGAAGACATTCATACTGCTCATGAGAGCTGTCTAGTGGTGGAAAGTACTATCAAGTCATCACTGACTTATGGCAACCACACAGGGTTCTCAAGGCAGGAGATGTTCAGAGGTGGCTTGCCTGTCTGTAATGTGGTGAACCTAGAATTCCTTGGTGGCCTCCCACCCAAATGCTAAACAGGGCTGACCCAGCTTAGCCTCCAAGATCCAACAAGAGCAGACTAGCCTGGGCCATCCAGGGCATGGTAAAGGCTGTCTAGAAACACAGAATCATAGAATCATAGAGTTGGAAGGGACCTCCAGGGTTATCTAGTCCAAACCCCCGCACAATGCAGGAAATTCACAAATACCTCCCCCCCACACACACACCCACAGTGCCCAGAAGATAACAAAAAACCTCCAGGATTCCTGGCCAAACTGGTCTGGAGAAAAATTGCTTCCTGACTCCAAATGGGCGATCAGCATTTCTCTGGGCATGTAAAAAAGGGCCACAAGAACTAAGCACTGAGGCAACCCTTCCTGCCCTCCCTCTCATGATCTGCCTAAGTTCACACAATCAGCAATCAGCATTGCTGTAAGATGGCCATCTAGCCTCTGTTTGAAAACCTCCAAAGAAGGAGCGTCCACCACCTCCCAAGGAAGCCTGTTCCACTGAGGAACCACTCTAACTGTCAGGAAGTTCTTCCTAATGTTTAGACAAAAACTCTTCTGAATTAATTTCAACCCATTGGTTCTGGTCCGACCTTCTGGGGCAACAGAAAACAACTCCATCCCATCCTCTATATGACAGCCCTACAAGTACTTGAAGATGGTTCTCATATCATCTCTCAGTCATCTCCTCTCCAGGCTAAACATACCCAGATCCTTCAATCTTTCCTCATAGGACTTGGTCTCCAGGCCCCTCATCATCTTTGTTGCCCTCCTCCATTCCAGCTAGTCTATATCTTTCTTAAATTGTGGTGCCCAAAACTGAACACAAAAC
>NW_015166452.1:52253-68585 GCF_001447785.1 Gekko japonicus | reverse complement strand
CGCTGTCCTCTGAAGTTTGCTCAGTTTCATATTCGTTGCATCGATGACACTGTCCAACCATCTCATCCTTTGCCGTCCCCGTCTTCTTTGGCCTTCAATCTTTCCCAGCATCAGGGTCTTCTTCTCCAGTGAGTGCTCCCTTCTCATTTGGTGGCCAAAGTATTTGAGCTTCGTTTTCATTATCTGGCCTTCCAGGGAACAGTCAGGGTTGATTTCTTTTAGGATGGACTGATTTGATCTCCTTGCCGTCCAAGGGACTCTCAAGAGTCTTCTCCAGCACCATAGTTCAAAAGAATCTATTCTTTGGCGCTCGGCCTTCCTTATAGTCCAACTCTCGCAGCCATACATGACTACTGGGAATACCATTGCTTGGACCTCCTCCAAGCTCCTTGCCCTCCTCCAAATGACAGCCTTTCAAATATTTAAACAGAGCAATCATGTCCCCCCCTCAATCTCCTCTTCTCCAAACTAAACATTCCCAGGGCCCTTAGCCTTTCCTCACAGGGCTCAGTCTCCAGACCCCTGATCATCCTCGTCACTCTCTTCTGCACCCTTTCAATTTTGTCCACATCCTTTTTGAAGTGAGGCCTCCAGAACTGCACACAGTACTCAAGGTGTGGCCTGACCAAGGCAATATCAATCAATTTCTTTATTTGGCCAATGACCAGTACAAGTCAAAAATAAAAGCTTTACAGTAATGTCATTAGAAAATAAAATTGGTCTGATCTATTGGCATCAATTAATTAAAATCTGTACAGAAAATTTCTCTACGAATTCTACAGGCTACTGGGGGGAAATTGGCACAATTAACAGTAACCTGTTGATTAGCACCCATTAAAAATGTATTTAAAATATAAACATCGGAATATCCTGAAGGATTATTAAGTAGAGGGGAAATGATATTAGAACGAGCTTCCTGATAAAAGCGACAGCGGAACAATACATGCTTGACTGATTTCACCTCTTTAGTACCACACAGACAAATCCTCTCCTTCATGGGAGTCTTTTTATATCTCCCCTCTAGAACTGCAGCGGGGAGGACTCAACAGCTTGCCAAAGTACAAGCTCTCAGTTGAGTGGGTACCTCCAGGACAGATAGATGAGGTGCTGGGGCAACAACTTATTTAACCTTCTCTGGTAGCAGGAAGTTGACCAAGGCAGTATACAGAGGGGCTATGACCTCCTGCGATTTTGATGCTATGGCCCTTTTAATACTACCCAAGACTGAATTTGTCTTTTTTACCACCACATCACACTGACTGCTCATATTTAGTTTAGAGTCCACTGTTACCCCAAGATCTTTTGCATACACTACTCCCCAGAAATGTATCTCCTATTCAGTATTGGTGTATTCTTTAGGCTCCTCCCATTTTTCCTTCTCATAGGAATCGTTTGTGATCGTGCCTTCAGTATTTTACTTTTAAGAAATTCCCATTCCTCCTGAACTCCCTTCCCTTTAAGTATTTCTGAGTATGGGATTCTACCCAGCATAAATTTAAGTTTCAGAACTTGCTTTCCTGAAGTCCAACCTATATGTCTGACTACAAACAGCTTTTACCTTCCCCAAGCCTGTAAATTCCAAAATTACATGGTCACTGCTACCCAGGGTGCCCACTACTTTCACCTCATCAACCAGTTCTTCCCTGTTGGTAAGAATCAAGTTCAAGATAGCAGATCCCCTTGTTTCCCTCTCCACTTTCGGGAAAATGAAGTTATTAGCAAGATAAGTCAGGAATTTATTGGACCTTTCATTTTTATCAGAGTTGGACTTCCAACAGATATCCAGGTAATTGAAATCATCCATGACCACCGTGTCCTGTCTCTTTGAGAACTTTGTAATCTATTCTTGGAGTGTCTCATCCAAATCCTCTGCCTGGCTTGGTGGTCTATAGCAGACCCCCACCATAATATCACTATTATTTCTTACTCCTTTTATTTTAACCCAGAGACTCTCAACTGGACTTTCATGCTCAGATTCACAAGTATATACCTCCTTTACATATAATGTGACTCCTCCGCCCTTCCTTATTTGTCTGTCCCTTTTAAATAAATTAACCCATTAAATAAATGACCCTAATATTTTTTCTGCATCCATGCCCATGTTTGGACCAGCCCCCCCAAAAAAAACTTCTGATAGAGAACTGAAGTTTCTGGAGTGACAGAAGAACATTGTTGAGGTTGAAAGCAGAATTTAAGGCACCTCAAAGCTACTGCTCTTTTCCCCAGTATTTACTCCAAATTAAATACACACATGCATACACAGACAGAGAGATCTAAAATAAAGATACAGTCATTTATAGCTTACAAAGTTATTACAGCAATCATTGTCCATGGTCCTAATAAAATATTTCAATTATGCTGTGCTATAATTTCAATTATATTCATAGTTATAATATCCACAGTTAAGAGTCCCCCCTATAAATCCTCTGCTGACATGTCCACAAACAACATAAGAGCAACCCTGCTGGACTGAACCAATGGTCCCACAGTACCAGCCAACCAGGTGTCCCCAAGAAGATCACAAACAGGGAATGAAACAACAGCCTTCCTCTCATTGGTGCCACTCAGCAATTGATCTTCAGTGCCACAGTGCCTCACAACACTAAGATTCAGTTTCCAATTTCTGTAGTTATTCTGTACCGATTTCTAAGCTAATCTGCAATTGAGAAGTTGATCAAGCCCGACAGATCATGATTCTGACTTATAAAACAAGGTTCCTTGCTAGATCCTCTTAAGCATTCACCCTGGTAATACAAGAAATATTATCAATTCATTTTGGCAGTTTTGCATAATAATCCTTTTATTGTATCAAAGTTGGTTATCTAGGATATATTTTGAAAGCCTGTAAATCCTGCAACCTCATTGTTTATTTCATATATAAAGGAACTGCAGAAGATAGCCGAAAAATAGCTTAACAGTTTAAAGGGACTATACAAGACAGCCTGAAATAGCTGAGTGGCTCCCCACTGCTCAGCTGTTTTTCTCGCTTTCTGCAAACTCTGTTTCAAGGGACTGTGGTCCCTTTCAATGGGGTTTGCCACAAACCATGAACTGGTTCAGTTTGTGAACCACTGCCTGGTTTGGTTCAGTTTGTGGTTTGGCCACAAACCATGAACTGAACTGCATTTTCCTGGTTCGTGACCATTCCTAGCCAGTCACACACTCACAACCTAACCCACTTCACAGGGTTGTTGTAAAAATAAAATAGAGGAGAAGAGAACTATGTGAACCACTCTGGGCCCCAACTGAGGAGAAAGGCAGGATATAAATGAAATAAATAATAAATAAGACATCCCAGGAACCTTTGATATGAGTGGAAGGCTGATATGTTATCCCATCTCATCCAACTGGGACTAACATGGTCTCTTACTGGTTTACTATATGGTAGCTTATTATGGGTTTTTCCTTAAAAGCACTTTTCCTGAGAATGAGCAGCTCAGAAAATAATTCTGAAAATACACTTCACTGTCACAATACAATGAAAAATAATTCATCTCTCTTACACTGCATACACTGCACCCTCAATATTTAGGCTACAGTACAATGCTCAGTTGGGGGAATTCCCTTTTGAAGGTAATTTCAGCCTGTGCTTGTCCATTTTTGTTGTTCAGTCGCACAGTCGAGTCTGACTCCTCGCGACCCCATGGACCAGCTCCCGCCAGGCCCTCCTGTCTTCCGCTGTCCTCTGAAGTTGGCTCAATTTCATGTTTGTCCATAGGCTTGACTAAAAGGGCTTTTGACTTTTAGCCCTCGTCTCTTAGCTTGTGGGGGTTTTTTTAGCTTACAACTCAGTGTGAACTAGTGTGGTGCTGCTAGAACCAGCATCAGTCCAGGATGATGTTATGGCACATGACTTGCTGAAAGAGTGGCCCAAGTGCGTGTTTTTGTATATATCTGTTTACAGCATCTTTGAATCCCTAGTGCGAGAGAAAAGTGAAGGGTAAGTATTTAAATAAACAAATTCAGTAAACATAATTAAATCCATTCATCTCAGTGGGCTTAAACATGCTAAAGTAAAAGCTGGACTGATTGTTGATTGATGCCCTCCTGCACTCTCTTACTAGTGCTGCACCACCTGTGTTTGCCAGCTACATGCACTGCCCAGTACCACCAGAGAAATGGCTGTGGGAGGTGCAGGTGGCTGTGAGTATGGGCAGTGAGAGGTCTCACAGTGGGCAAGGGAATGACACACAGGCAGGCGGGAAGCATGAGGGTGGATGGGGAGAAGTGAAAGCATGGGGGGGCTGATGATAGGCAGAGAAGTAGAGGAGAACCTGGGAACACTCTGCCCGTGACCCCCCAAAACCTGGAACCAGTTCTGGAAAGAAGGTGTTGGTGAACTTTGGTGAGCTTTGGTGACTTTAGGAGCAACAACAACAACAACAGCAAAATAATTTAATTACTGTACTGCATCAGTGGCATATATCACCTTGGAGGTTATAAAAAAAAATATTCAGATTGTTCAGCTGTGTGTTGGTATTGCTTTAAGGCTAATGCTTATCTCCCACCCCCCCAGATATTATTGAAATATTGTCACAGATATACTGTCAGAAGTCCTGGGAATAGTACTACCCAAGGGCCCTGAGACTTTTGAATTATGTTAAAATGGTAAATAAATATTGGCACAAGAAGTGTTTAAGTATTTGTTAACAACTGCAAGGTTGGTTCTGGCTAGTTTTTAAGAAACAAAATATCTTCCAATAAATCAAACTGGTTAAAAAAATGGGATATGGTAAAATTGGTTACTTTATTCCTTTGGTTAATAAAAAAAGAAATTTAAGGCTGGGAAGCATATTGCATCCTACTATTATGAATGATAATGGGAATATCTGTGAGTAAAAGTTTAGTTGTGTGTACTGGTTTGTCTGTCATATTTAATACTTATGTGGCTCTTTTTTCTTCTTTTTTGTAATTATCATTATTATGAATTTTACAATTAATATTGTATTATGCATAATTTTATACTATATAAAACTGTATAGTGATTTTATAGATTTTATAGTATAGTATAGGACGGTGAAGGATATATAGTATATATACAGACAGACAGATAGATAAGACAAATTGATTTAAATAATCAGATTGGACCAAATCTCTCCTCAGGACAGGGGTCATTTGGGGGGGGACGCGGGGGGACGCCATCCCCCCGGGTGAGGTGCGGGAGGGCGGGGCCTGGAGCTCCCTGCTGGTGCTCGCTGGAGGTCACCGCCGGCTGTGGGGAGGACACACTTCTGGTGATGTCAGGGGGGGTGGCATATGCTAATGAGTTATGCTAATGAGTCCCCCTAGCTCTTTTTCTACGAAATGACCCCTGCCTCAGGATAACATTTCTGACTCATCTTTGAAATAATAGAGGATCAAACTATGGTGGTCCTTCCAAAGGGAGTTTCATAGCTGGGGTGACATAAGGTTGGTTCTGGCTCTTGCTGGCTTTCTTACACAAGCAAATGCTAAATAGATCAGGCTTTCTTTTCAGTTCTTAGTGGGCACAGGTAGGACTTCCCCCAGGACATTGTTGCCCACAGAAAGCTTGATACATACATCCCTGCTAAACTGTGTGCGCTGCTGACAAAAGGATCTGAGCAATGAGAAAACTGCCAGCCTTTCCTATGCACAGGGGGGAAATTAGAAAGCTGTGTTTCTCTTGAGCTTATTTCCATATAAGTTGAATTCACAGGAAAAGTAGTTTTCAGATATAAAACATTTAACTTTTTCTATAGCTGCTTAGCAAATTGGATAAAGGCAATATATTGTGCTAATGTGAAAATCAAAGTGCTTTTTTTTTCCTCACAGCTCTGTTGTTTGTATAATGGCTTCCTAATGTGAAAATCAAAGTGCTTATTTCTTTTTTTCTCACAGCTCTGTTGTTTGTATAATGGCTGCCTCAGACGGGCAGTAGACAGCTCAGCTGGCCTTTTTCAGTCCTAGGCACTTAAATCCCGCAACTTAATGGGAGTTAGAACACTGGCATAAATACATGTATCAGGCCAATAAATTCCAGCAAATGTATTTATAAAAAAAATTACAGGCATACTATCTGGTGTTACTAAGCTTTGGTGCCTATCTTTGGTGAATAGGCCACTGACAGGAAATAAAAGCAGATAATGGTGTTTCATTACCTTTGGTTATGGCCTATCTTAGTAGGCTTCCACCAGACCCACCTATAGGGCTGCCAGGTCTGGGTTGGGAAATACTTGGAGATTTGGTGGGGGTGGAGCCTGGGGAGGGCATATTTTTGGGAAAGAAGGGATCTTAGCAGGTATAATGCCATAGAGTCCACCCTCCAAAGCAGCTGTTTTCTCCAAAGGAACTGGTCTTGGTCATCTGTAGATCAATTGTGATATCAGGAGATCTCCGGATGCCACCTGGAGATCTGCAGCCCTAACTTTTAACCACTAACTGCAACATGAAGTCCAATTAATGTTTATCTAATATGCTTGTTCGACTTTAAATATGTTCACTACAAGCCAGTCAACAAGCATTAGGCTTGGAGGCTTCATCACACTTTAGAGGTACCTTCCCCCAATATGTCATTTCTGCCGACAATTTATTGAAGTTTTTAGTGCAAGGAAACTGTTTGCAATTCTGTCTATGTGCATGCTCTCTTCCCAATGCCTCACATTTTTGGTTATCCTTAGACCCTGTAAGCATCCTTGTTGTATCTTCTCCCTTATCCAAATTATATCTCCAAGCTGTGACTGACTTTGATTGCTCAGTGAATTCACAGCTGATAACTTGAGGCTGGTTGTGAAAAGGGAGCAGAGCTGTGTGTGCTAGGCTCTAGAGGGCAGATGGTGGTAACACTTCCCGGTAGGCATGTGGTCTCTGTGTGTGAGGATGCTTCATCTGCTTTCAGCTGCTGAGAGCAGAGAAGACTGGGAAGGTTGGGTGATGAGTTGGAAAGCATTCACAGTGTAGCTCCCACCTTATGGAATTAAATAAATAAATAAACTGCTTGCCTGAGGAGAACAGGAAGGCTCCCATACTTATCATTACTGTAGAAGCCACAAAACAGAAATGTTCAGGAGGGCATTTTTATAAAGAGATGAGAACAGTAGTAGAAACAGTAATAAAACAGTACAAGAGGGCCCCTTTGTAATACAACAGGGTTGTAGTATACTGCAGTGATTATTGTAGGCATCACCTTACTTTTACTGTATTATTTTTTAATTCCACTTTCTTTCTTTTCTTTTTCTTTTTTAATCCCCTGAGAACAGGATTATTTTCTAATTCTGTAATCCTAGTCCAATTGCATTGTTTATTGCTGGCTTTAGGATGTTTGATTGCACTGTTTTATATTCTGTAATCTGCCTTGAATCTCAGAGAGAAAATCAAGACTATTAACAAGTAAATAAATGAATAAACATCCATAGTCTGCTACCAAAATTGGACCTTCCTCACATACACTAACATTAGTGACACCTTCTAGACCTTACTATGTGTAACGGATTGCAAAGAAAATCTAAGTTCTCCCTCAGAGCAGTTTTAATATATTTAAGACAATGGGATTTGGGTTTTTTTGTTTTTTATATAATTTTATTGCATTTTACACTACAACCTACAAAGGAAAGGGAAAGGGATACAACCTAAAATCTAGAGTAGCAAGGATCATTGTTATGTTATACTTCAAATTATTGATGTTTCCCTATTATCTAAATGGTAAAAGATGAGAACTAGCTATATATAAGTAAAACAAACAATCACAGTCATACTTAGCTATAGTGGGTGTATCTTAGTATTAAAGTTGTTAATTTTTTTTAAAAAGCAAAGCATCAGAATTTCAGGGTTAGATTACTTTGCAGCATTCCTTCCTATAAGCTTCTTTTTATCAAAGCCTAATTTGACTTTTAAAGCAGCTCCTAATTCTGCTTCAAAGTCAAACAATTCTTCAGAGTAACTGCTCGAGGTGCTGTCAGAGCTTCCTATGCCTTTATCATTGTTGTCTTCTGCAACCTTACTGTCCTCAGCTTTCTCAGATCTATTCATAGCTTTCTTTTGCTGCTCCAAAAACAATTTCGCTTTAGTAACAGAGTCAATCTTTTCTTTTTTCCCATTGAAGTTGAAGATAAGACACTCAAGCATTATCCAACGGTAGGGAGTGGTAATTTTTCTGTAGAAATATTATCAGGTCTCTGTATTGTTTCCTCCTCTTTCTAATCTCAAACAGAACATCCTTCAAAACTTTAATTTCTTCTCCTTTGATTTTTAGGGTTATTCCACGTCGCTTTCAATACTATGTCCCTTGTTGACCTTTTAGAGAATTTCATGAAAACTTCACTTGTTTTTTAATAAATTCTGGATAGGTGTGGTAGACCAAATCCATGTCGCTTTGCAAAGTTTCCGCTGTACAGCCCACCACGGGAACTATTCCTTTGCTTAAGATCTCTTTCAGGTCCTCTCCTTTCTGTTCTGGAATACCTTGGAATCTCAGGACATATGCTGACTTTTCCATCTGAAGAAGTAACAATTGTTGTTTCTCAGAGGTTTTTTCTTTTCCCACTGCCTCCAGTCTTTGTTCTAACAAATTTGACTTAGCATCAACTTTTTTGAGCTTCTTAGATGTTTTCTCTGTTCTCGCCAAGGTTTCTTTCAGTTCCTTTGGCAGCATATCAAAGTTATTATGAAGGTTGGTCATCTGGTCCAGCAGAGGGCGCAGTGCTGCAGCAATCATTTTAGGATAGTCTGCGTTTGCTTCCAGTTCAGTAACCAGAATCGATGAGCTGGCAGTTCCTGAAGAGAATTTCCCCTTAGCTGCCATTTTCTCTGCCCGATGTGTCATTGTTTATGTTAAAGGAAAAGGTTTTTTTTAAGTCTCTGAAAGTCCGGTGGCTTGCAATCTTCTTACTAGTCCTCACCACACTCAGCCAAGTTATCGATATCCCTTTCAAGCCGCCCTCCTGCCCCTCGCTTTTCTCTTACAAGTCAATCTTTCTGAGATCGGGTGAGTTCCCCTCCCCCTTCCACTTTGTTCAGTGCTTTGGTGTAGCTTTGTTAGTTTGCGAGTGGGCAGTTGTTTGTAAAAGCAAACATCAACTCACATTTTACTTCACGCTTCAGTTCAGAGTGTAGGGGGAATCATTTTTCCACCTGATCACTTGCGTGCTCTCCCCGGTATGTGCCTCTGTGTACCATGGCTGGTCTCGCGCCGTGGGAACCTTTCGGGGGGAAAGGAAGCCTTGATCCTTTAGCTCATGCCTCAGGAGAGGCACCTCTCGTGCCCCAGGCTACAAGTCCCCTGCAAGGGCTCGAGTGGGTCCAAGATCAACTCAGACCCCTCCCCATCAGCACAATTTGCAGGGTGCTCACATCAGAGCTGTGATGGAGCACACCCGCCAGCAAGTCGCCAAAACCCAGAAGTCAAGACAATGGGATTTCTCTTCTTCTCTCTGTAGAACTACTTTTCTGACTATTGCTTCTGACTCCCAAATGTCTCTTCCCTCAGAAACCAAGTTGTGAAAGACCTCTTTTCCCTCCAGATCAGCTGTTTTATTTCCTCTCTCAGCTGATGTTGGCCAGTCAGAGAGTGAGTAGAGAAGCCAGTCACATAAGCTCTTCTCTCCAGATAAGATTAACTCATGAGCTCCCTGACCTCAGGAGTTAGTGAAAAGCTGTAATATCTAAAGGAAAACCTGGAGCTCTGATGGAAGAAACTAGGAAACTTTAAGCAAATGCTGTCCTCAAGAAGAAACATTAATAAGAACTGTGTTAATGCTGAAATATACTAAACAAAGCCCCTCTCAAAGAAAGAACTAGAGAACCCTGAAACAACAAATACCCTCTCTTGAGTGTTCTAAGAAATCAGCTCTGTATATATTAGAAAGTTTTTACCTCAGCAATCTCAAAACCTTGACTATTCCTATTATACACATAATCCTGCCTGTTTAATAAAATCTTTATTCTGTTTTTGAAAGTTAATTTGCCTCAAGTGCCACTTCACAAGGGTTTATAAAACAGGACAGTTCCTGTCTTTCCCTCAAGTTCACGTACCGGGTCAAAAGCCTAAACCTATATCTAAACAAAGGCCGCGTTCAGACTGGCAGTTTGCAGCGCTAGGGAGTCACATCAAACAATACTCAGAACAGACCCAGAATGGCTTGGTATTCCCATTCACACTGCAGCAAATGAAGGAAGCGCAAGGGAACATTGGCACTGTTGGCCCAATCCTGGCGGGCCAGGACACTAGAAGCCCTCCCACTGTTGCCCCCCCCAAGCACCAAGAATACAGAGTATCACCTGCCCCAGCCTGTGAGTTCCTATCTATACCTTGTGGCTAATAGCCACTGATGGACCTCTGCTCCATATGTTTATCCAGTTTCCTCTTGAAGGTGTCTATGCTTGTAGCCACCACCACCTCCCGTGGCAGTGAATTCCATGTGTTAATCACTCTTTGGATGAAGAAGTACTTCCTTTTATCCGTTCTAACCTGACCGCTCAGCAATTTCATGGAGTGCCCACGAGTTCTTGTATTGTGAGAAAAGGAGAAAAGTATTTCTTTCTCGACCTGCTCTATCCCATGCATAATCTTATAAACCTCGATCATGTCACCCCTCAGCCATCGTTTCTCCAAGCTAAAGAGCCCCAAGCGCTTTAACCTATCTTCATAGGGAAAGTGTTCCAACCCTTTTATCATTCTAGGCCCCGGTCACACAGGCCAGATAACACGGGGGGAGGCATGGCTTTTTGCAGTGGCACACTTTGACCTGCCCGAACGTGATCAGACACCACAGCGGGGAATTGGGGTTTCAGTTCATTGGCGCGTGTTTCTGGCACACTTCATCGCCATGAGGGGAGCGCGCTGGAGCAATCAGATGGAGGATGTCCGTCTGCGGCCCATCAGAAGCGTTAGATAGTGCACTTTCTCCGGTATCTTTTAACTCCAGATCTTCGGCCAGACATGATGGGTTGGCAACAGGTGCATCACACTTGCCAGATGTGCCCGTTTGATAGCGCCTGTAAACTCCACCCGGCATCCGTGAGTATCCCACAGCAACTTTTGCATGTGATCAGGGCCCTGGTTGCCCTCTTCTGCACTTTTACCAATGCTATAATATCCTTTTTGAGGTGTAGTGACCAGAACTGTACACAGTACTCCAAATGAGGACGTACCATCGATTTATACAGGGGCATTATGATACTGGCTGATTGGTTTTCAATTCCCTTCCTAATAATCCCCAGCATAGTGTTGGCCTTTTTTATTGCAGTCACACACTGTCATGACATTTTCATTGAGTTATCTACTACGACTCCAAGATCTCTCTCTTGGTCAGTCTCTGCCAGTTCAGACAGAGTACATTTCCAGACAGATTGTCTCCACTCAATTTAAATATTTACCAAACTTCAAAGCAAAAGGGCAGCGGAACTTGGAAGGCATGTGGAGGAGCATCAGGGAGAGGTCCCCTATGACTTTGATGTATCTGGCTTGCACAGGATCAATTCTATATACTCCTGAACCTGCATCTGTCATTTTCCCAGAAAGCACTTTCCTGAGGGCACCTTCTTTGGGGGACCATAACTCAGACCCTGTAAATCCAATCTTTACCAAACTTGGAGCACAGGTAGAGGAGTGTCAGCCACAGATGCACCGTAAGTTTGGTTTCTCTAACATGTTGGGGAGGTATTCTACCATACCACAAACCTCACAAATCAAACCAATCTGTTTGGCCCCTAAAAGTTCATGACGGTTTGTGGTTCATGGTTTGTGAACCAGGCATGCCAAGAAACACAAACTGAACCCAACCACATTCTCTCAGTTCATTCCTATCCCTACTCATCAAATGTTTCTTATTAGGGACATAGCAACATGCACTTTTTTCATTTTTTCATATATTGTCATAGTGAACCATGTTTAAACCATTTTTAATGGTATGCATCATTTGTACATTATACATCATTCATATTGTTCATTAAACATTGTTCATATCATACATTGTTCATGGATGAAAAAATACCATTGAGCATCCAGGGATTTTGATGGGGGAAATTCAGGACAAGTTTTCAGTTTATTTCTATTACAGTCCTTAGACCAGATATACTTACAAATGTGTGTGTGTGTGTAACAGATAGAACATTCCAGAAAATTTAACAACTAATATAAACATTTTAAATATAAAATAAAATGCTTCCAAGTATAAAATAAAAGGAAGAAGCAAAATTGGGGAAATGGGGGGTTGAGTTGGTCAGATAGGGATCAAAAAT
The DNA here is from genome assembly GCF_001447785.1 of Gekko japonicus. Classification (NCBI taxonomy): domain Eukaryota; kingdom Metazoa; phylum Chordata; class Lepidosauria; order Squamata; family Gekkonidae; genus Gekko; species Gekko japonicus. The sequence continues at coordinate 56,390 of NW_015166452.1, read as the reverse complement.
TCAATACAGTTTCTATTTTATATACCTTTGTTTCCCCTCTGACCTGCACGTTTTGACCTGTTTAAAAGGAAATAACCAACTGCACATATATGTCAGTTACATACTTCCCAAAGTCGCACTGCAGACTAGGCACAAAAGGTCTAATCACCAGTCTGTTACTAAGAACCAACAAACCTTGCTTGGCTCTTTCTTGCAACCAACTAACCCTGCCCTGTCACATATCATGTGGATAGAAGGCTTACCAGCAAAGGTGTGATTGGACATGGGAAGAGCTGTATCCCTCATAAGTATGTTCAATTGTACCTTATCTCATGGTCTGGATAGCATATGGCAGCACAATTACCCACCTTTGCATTGTCTTCTGTTCTTCTAATAGGTGGAAGCAAATATGCCAATCACTCTGAAAATAAGGGATAGGAAATGCCATTGTAGAATAGAAGAGGTTAGCAAAAGAGTAATTCCACTCCAAACACAATGACAAAATTGAACTCAGTAGCCAGAAAGTAATTAAACTACCATGAGCAGAGAATGATTAAATTACTTCAGAGACTTGGGTTTGGCATAGCTTATAAGGATGTACATTTTCTTTACATTTCTTAATTTAAAACTTATGATTAATAAAAAGTTGGCTGCCAGACGGGTTTCATTGCAGTGTGAAAATGCACAGTTTATTAAAATGAATGACCCCATGAAAAAGCATTAGCATTTGGCAATTTCTGAGAAGTAATGAAGCAGAATTAAAATGATTAAGAAATAAATTGGAAGAAAACAGTGCAAGTTTTTTTGTGTGTGTAAGTGAACTTCCATGCTGGAGGAAATGGGCTGTCCAGAGCCCTTGGTAGACTAAGCAACAAAAGCTGAGAGACAAATGACCTGCAGACGCTATGACAACATGGACTTGGGGAATGTTATATTTTTACCCAGCATTTCAGACAAAAAAAAATATCTCTCTCCTGAAGCAGCTCATAGCAATTACAGTTCAACACAGAGTGCCATTGGTGGGTGCCGTTTATCAATGAAAATAAGATATGGGCCCTGACTTCAGGCTTACAGTCTAAAAGACTAACCGCAAAATGGAAAGGGAAAGGGAGGGGAGGGGCATGGAAGAAGATCACAGGGATGATTCCAGAACAAAGAGGTGAGATGTTATTAGTCATTCACATCCAGACAGAGCCATGCCGACCTTCCTTTGCTGATCTTCTAGCAAGGAGAAAGTAGAGGGGGGGGCATCCCAAAGCCTGAGTCCCCTCTGTTGTGATGGAATTCTGGCCCGCCTTCATATCAGCATACTGTAGAATCAAAGAATAGTAGAGAAGCCCTTGAAGAACCATAAGTGCATTGAAGAATGAATAATAGAGGCATTCCAAGCAAGTGCACATGTAAGAGAGAATGGATTGTGCCTCTTTTTCAGGAGACAGTTAAGATGCTGAGCTGCAGACTGGAAGGTCTGTAGCTCGGCAGTTCGAGACCCTAGTGCCGTGTGACGGAGTGAGCTCCCGTCTCTGGTCCCAGCTCCTGCCAACCTAGCAGTTTGGAAGCAAGAAATTGCAAATAGATAAATAGGTACTGCTTCAGTGGGAAGGTAACAGCATTCTGTGTGCCTTGGCATTTAGTCATGCCAGCCACATGACCACGGAGAAGTCTTCGGACAGCGCTGGCTCTTCGGCTTGGAAACGGAGATGAGCACCATCCCCTAAAAGCAGATTCAATTAGCTTTTGGGCAATGGAAACCTTTACCTTTACTAAAAGAACTAAATGTCAGAGGCCTCCAAGATAATAAACCCCCCCCCCAACACATACACATTCCATCTGCACCCTATACCAGCTCCAAATTTCTGTTTAAGTTCTTCCCAATATTTTCATTTGTGTTAAATAAATAAGATGGAGTTACATGCATGGAGCCTTGTTAGACAAGCCAAAAAGGTAAAGTAAAGGTAAAGGTAAAGGTTCCCTTGCTCGAAAGCCAGTCGAGTCCGACTCTAGGGTTGCGGTGCTCATCTCCGGTTCAAAGCCGAAGAGCCAGCGCTGTCCGAAGATGTTTCCGTGGTCATGTGGCCGGCATGACTAAACACCAAGGCGCACGGAACGCTGTTACCTTCCCACTGAAGTGGTACCTATTTATCTACTTGCAATTTCTTGCTTTCGAACTGCTAGGTTGGCAGGAGCTGGAACTAGAGATGGGAGCTCACTCCGTCATGCGGCACCCGGGTCTCGAACTGCTGAACTACCGACCTTCCACAGCCTGCAGTTCAGTGTCTTAGCCACTTGAGCCACCGCAGTAACAAAAAGGTACCAAATAGCTATTCAGCAGGGGAGAGAAAGCTGAATCTGAATCCAAATCTTTTGTTCATCCTTCCCCTAACTGATTGGTGGTATGGCTATTTTTCTAGCATCGCTTCTCACATGCAGCCCTAAGGACCTGCACATTCAACCATGTACACGGTCCCTCTTTCAGCTAGGGTTATGAGTGGAGCAAGCATACTAATACTGAACCTAAATCTACTTCATTCTTCTTTTGGAAACGAAATAATTTCAGATCCTTTACAACACAATGAATTTTTCTCAGATGTAAGTTATGTGTTATCAACATACACAATAATTGGATATCTTTATTTTAATATCAGCAACCTGGACACATCACTGTTCATGATGCCATACAGAAAGGTCCCTGCTCCAGGGGCCTTGCCATCCAAACTAAGGTCAAACTCAGTGTTACGCAACAAACATGTATACCTATCTCATGACCTTTTAAAATGAAAAGTAGCTGTGAAGTGTGTGTGTGGGGGGGTGAGTTTTCACCACAGAAGCCATCCCTAGGAAGGAGCAAGTTAGCCTTTCCTTATGGTAACTCTCACTTGCACTGTGTTTCTACCCGAAAAGTCAAAATCCATGTGTATATGCATTCTGTTCTTTCTGGGCAGATAAGCAGATGGGTATAAAGTGGTGTAAGAAAAGGGTGAAAAAAGGCAAGGATTAAGTAGCCTCTTCCCCACAATAACCTTCTAAGCACACCAAGGTGGCTTTCCATTTTTTGCTTTGTCTCTTAAAGGCAATTAGAAAACGTCTCAATTATGTCTACCCTGTTGTGACCATGTTGTCACCAGAAATCTAAATTTAATTCTAATCCTACATCAAAATGTACAAAGTAACACAATCTAATTATGCAACACTGCAGTGTAATGCCATCTTTTATGCACAAAGTGGCTTCTAGCTGGATCTCTAATGGTACTATATAACCAATAGCATCTGGCAAAAAAAACCAAAAACACCCCACCAAAAATAGTGATTACATGACTAAATTATATATGGACAATGGCTATCAAAAATTGTTACATGTGTTTAGCTTCTCTCTCACCCTCAAGAGCGTGTGCATGTCATAACATTTTGAGGATTTGCAATACCTTTGACTCATACAGCTGGTAGCCAATGATGTGGGTTGTAGACTAAAAATGCAGAACATTTTAAAATATATTTTATGTACTTAAAACATTGTTATGTCATCACAACTTACAACCCCCAAGGCAGTGAACAATCCTAAACATTAAAACCAGTATATCTAATTTTCAATGTGGCCAAATCTGTGGATACTTAATTCTGGAGATTGGAGCTATGAATAAACAAGACAGATCTTTCTACAAACTTGAGAAAATCCCCAGGCTTGCAGAAAAATCTGAAATCTAATATACACATAAATACACATACAGAGGGGCATTAAAAATAATAGGAGAACCTACAACTTTAAGAAACAAATTCTCTCTGTGGCCACTGCTAGGCAACCACAACAGTATTGATGATTGAAACTTTGGCTGCTGTCAGTAAAAGGTGTGGGGGGGGCTTCAAGGTCTTTGAGGGAGAGCTCTTTTGAACCAGGCACAGCAGCAACCACTAGGCAACTTGATACCACACAACTTGCATCACTTACTAAGGACTTGGTGCTTGCAACAGTAGCTACCTCATGGGAGCCAGTGTGGTGTAGTGGTTAGAGTTTGAAATTAGGATCTAGGAGACCCAGTTCAGATTCCCATTCTGCTACAGGTGAAGATGGGGGCAAATAACATATAGATTGGTAGGTAAATGAGTGTGTGGGAAGGAGGGAAAGATGCAACAAAAGGTGAAAATATGGGGGCTACCAGGAGA
>NW_015166452.1:44974-52204 GCF_001447785.1 Gekko japonicus | reverse complement strand
ATCCCTCACAAATCCTTGTGGGTTTCCCATCAGCAACTGAGCCTGCCTGCTGGCTAGCACTGCTCAATGGCTAGAGTTTTCCCAGGGAGAGGCTGCCAGAGGTAAGGAAGGAGGGAAAGCTGAAGATGGGGAGGAGGCAGAAAAAGTAAGTTGGCTGGTGGGTAGGAAGGCAAGAATAAAGCAGGAAAATAGGAGAGGCCAGGGCCTCAGTCACCACTGGTTTCTCCTGAATCAGCAGAGTGTAGAAGGAGGTGCTTGACAGCTCTAGAGAGAAGACCTACCCAGCAGTGGTCAGTGTTAATTCCTAGAGTGGAGTCTTTACAGGACCAGGATGGATAGACTGATAGGGAAGCAGTAAAGACGTGTACCTGGAGGATGATGAATGCAGGGGTGATCATGATGTCATACAGAAAGGTCCCTGCCCCAGGGGCCTTGCCATCTAAACTAAGGTCAAACTCAGTGTTACACAACAAACATGTATACCCATCTCATGACCTTTTAAAATGAAATAAAAAAGTAGCTGTGAAGTGTGTGTGTGGGGATGTTGGAAGAGAAGGACTAAATGCTATCTCAGCCTCCAGAGGTCGAGTTACAAGAAAGTCAGATAGACAGGCAAACTTTGAGTATCCTTCCTGTTTACTCTTCTGCCTCTGTCCCTTTGATGTGTAGACTGATATTCTCAGGGAACTGATTCCTTTCTTTCATTCTCCCTTCCCTTTCACACACACACAAAGAAGGAGTGCATTTATCTTCGTCTTTGGCACCACGGATACAGATGCATTCTGCATCTGCATGCATCCAGCTAGTTAGATTAGATCCTATCACTATCTTTCAACCTGCACTATCTAGAATGTAGTTCCTTGAATAAAGGATAATTGTTAGTTTGAAACTGGCCTTTCATTCTGTGCAACTCTATAACTTTGCTAGCACATGCAGAACAAATAAGCTACTACTCTGTGTAGCCTTTGTGCACTCTGCTAAATAAGATAGTGATTACTGGCTTACTATACCAGTGACTCTAAAAGATAAAAGGAACATACTGAGCAAGGCTTGTCATGGAAGCAACTTTGCTTGCCACATCCCTCTGTGAGCTGACCTGCTTAGTGAACAGAGCTCTGCCCTGATTGCTGCCTTGTACTAGGTCTTTGTTAACCTTGCTTTGTCCTACAGCTTGAGACCCAGACCTTGTAACCTGTACTGGTTCACAAGCCCTGGACCCTCCTTCCCCTGACCCATGGACTGGACCGTTCGACTCTGGACTGGTTTATAGACCTTGCTCCTGTAATCTTGCTTTACTTGTTGTCATTGTATTTGTGTATCCAGGAAACCCTGGGTAGAGTAACTGTGCCAGGCTTTGCCCTGAATGTGACATTCAGGTCCTTTCCGCACTTGGATCTCATCCCTGGTTTTATCAGAGTTCAACTTGCAACACAATACCTTGCATTTATCCCTGGTTATAACAGCATCCATTTATCCTGGGACAATGTAATGTGGAAACCTCAATGTAATGTGGAAACAAAAAATACCCCGAGATAATTACAGGAGTGAACTCGAGTGTAGTGTAGAATGTAAGTTCGGGGACAGGGTTGAACCACGATTTAAGGTGTAGTGCAGAAAGAACTTCAGTGTCATGTAGAACAGGAGCCAGATTGAAATGGAAGAAGTAATTATTCTCATCCAGACATACACAGAGTTGAGATCACCACTTTCCCCAAAGTCTCTCTTATGCAGAAATGGAAGGCTAGACACTACCTGGAAGCTTCTCAGATTGGTTTCTGTGCTCTACCACTGCCTCTTTTAACACCAGCAGAACTGAACTCTCTATTAGATAGATGTTAATAATAGTCATAATTCATACAAACAATTTGCTTAGGCAGATTTTATTAACCAATATCTGACAAGACAGACAATTGAAGTGTTCTGCCCACATCCTCAGATTGTACCAAGTGAAAAAGTACCACAGAAACCTAGCCGAAACTGTGGAAACACTGAATGACTGTGTAATGAATATGGTATACAAGTCAGATTGTATGCAAGTGATTTTTATCTACAAAGTGCTTAGAAAATTTGTCACAGTGAGCTGCTGAGACATGCATTATTCTGTCTTGAGGGCCAAGAATGATCCTTTTACAATTTGAAACATAATTGTTGGATGACACTGTAGATGCAGTGGTGGAAGAAAAGTATAATCTCTTTCCCACCATCAGCACCAGAGTAAGCCCTAAAATAGGCTCTCGCTTGAGTGCAGTCAGATTCAGGCTCAGTCTTTATCCACTGTAGTTCTGGCTATCACTACAACCAATTCCCCCAGGAGCTGAATGTAATGTAGGAGCTGAATGCAATGCAAAAGAGAGCTCCTAGGAGCAATAATGCCCATTATGCTGGTAGCCTTTTGACTCCAGAGGCTCACTAACTCATTTACAGTACTGCCAGCCATATTAGTAAGAAAATCCCTCAGAGCTCGGGGGGGGGGTACTTATATCCCTGTTTCTTCATAGCTGAACATCCTAATTGGTTCCTCAGTCCTGATGGGCTTTGTGTCACCATTAGACTAAATCCAACCAGATCTGAGCATAACAACTGAGTCATTAAATAATAAACTCCTACCATTCTTCACCCTTTCATACCAAAGCATCAGTGGTCCTGCTTTATACAAGGAGTCCAATATTAACAGAGACTGCTCCATGGTTATCATGAAATCCTGAACTGCCCCAGTCATCAGAGCATCAGAGCATCAGTATTGAATCTGAAGGTCCCCTGGACCTGGGGCTCAACTTTCAGGCCAGCTGAGACTGGCAATGCAAGGAGAGTGGGCAGTAGGATGGGTAGCACACAAAAGGATGTTTGGTGATGAAGATGGAATCCAGATAGACTAACACTACCTCCCTCAGTCACTAAGCAGTGTGTCAAGGAAGAGGACAACCCTCCCCTAAGCTCCGTCTTGACAGACCCTCCCTCCGAGGCTGGTTTCTCAGGGCCTCCCTGAAAGGACCCTTAGTCAGCACCAGTGCTGCTCATTGAGCCAGCAGGGCCCTCTAGCTAGGATGTCCCAGCATGGACCTGCCTGCTGCAGACCAGCCAAGGTCTCCTGAAAGACCTCAGGAACAAAGAACGTGAAGGTCTAGGGGCCAAGGCTTGGACCAGGTGCAGGAGTGCAGACTTGGTGGCCCAAGAGCTCTCCTCTTCAGATGGAGTGCCAGGATAAACCAATAAGTCACTGCAGAATGTGCCTCCCACTACTCCTCATGAGTAGAAGAGCTGACTCAGCTTGTGGAGGGGAGCCAAATTTATTGATTTGAACTTTTACCCCGCCCTCCCAGCCATAGCGGGCTCAGGAGGCTTACAAAAACAGATGGGGGACCAACATCACCTGTTGAGAAATTTCCTATATACATTTGCAGTGAGGCTGAAGCCAGTGTGGGATCTGGAGTTCTTGTTGGCTAGCTCACCAGTTGCCTGATTTGCTTGCTGTCAGTTCTTGGAATCTTGTTAGGTGGCCCTTGGACTGCTTTTGGACTTTGTTTCTGGAATATTTTTTTTTCCTGACCCTGGACTTTGATTTTGGACTGTGACCCTAGAAACACTGCTGTGAGACTCTGTTGCTGCCGGGACTCTCCTCCCAGTGTCAGTTGTTGTACTGAGAAATTTGGTGAACATTGTTGTGACAGTCCACTCCTGTCTTTCATCAAAGCCAATCTTGGTAATGCAAGCCAGGTCAGTGTCTTCATTCAGGAATGTTGGATCCTATATAATTTCCCTTTCGTGACTTGGTATTCAGCAGGTGGGAATTCAACCTTCATGGCTAGCTGGTGTAACATCCAGAGCCACTTTAGTTGGAAAGAGGATCAGGAAGCAGACATGCTTGTAACTGTCTCACCTTCCTTTACTTTCACTTTCACGCCTCCTGCCTCCTCCTTATGGGCATTCTGGTTATGTTTGAAATATGGTGAGCTCTTTCTTAATTCCTCTCTTCCCCTTATCCTGGGGAACAATACTGTGCTAAAACTGTGTTTGTTTAATTGTCTAATTGTTTTTTGTAAAATGTATTGTCAAAGCTTGCTTTAATGGGTTTGATTGTTATCCATTGTGTTTAAATAAATAAAAACTAGATATTAAAAAGTGATGAACTAGATGATTAGGAGACTACTTCAGCAGCACCAGAAGATGCTGCATCTCTGGGGCTGTTCTTGGGCTTAAATGATCAACCATGAAACATGCTGGTAGGCACTAACTTCGGGTCTTGGTTGGGGATGGATTGTAGACTGAGCAGAAAGATGGAAACAGGTTAAGCTAGCAAGCAGCAGATATGGGGGGAACAAGGAACAATAATGAGGGACAGGTGAATCACTCTCACCCCTTTCCCATCCCACTCCAGCACTAAATTGGTGAGATAGAAATACCCAGTGGGGGTTAGTGGCATGCAAGAAAGTTTTGAAAAACCGTTAGGAATGCCACAGGCTTTCTAAGTTGTTCAGAGACTTGGAATTGGGCTCAGAAAATGCTAAACTATGCAATGATTTTTCAACGAACTATCTCTTTACCATGCTAAATTCTCAAGGCAGCCAAGGGGGCATTGCACTTCTCCAATTCTTAAGGAACAAGCCCCATTTAATTAAATGTATACACATATCAAGAAAACTCCATGTCAGTGGGAAAAGGCAAAGGAATAACAGTGTGACACCAATACTAGACCTTTCTGCAATACCATCAGCTGAAAATACAAAGGTCTTTTTTATATATATTGAGGTGAGCTCCAGCTTCCTTATTGATTACTTCTGTGCCAGAAAAAGAACCAAAAAAAATCAAAATATAATGGGGAGAAAAGTTTCTTACTAGGGCAGGGATATTGTTTTGAAGGTGTTGGGTTTTTTTAAAGAAAAAAAGCATCAACCTAAAAGTAAGAAAACAATATTACTATATTGTTGGAAATGTCATAACTGGCTGCTTTCCTTGAAAGATGCTTTCACATCACTTTCAAGAGGAAAACACAGAACAACAGCACAATATTAAGAATTGCTCTTTTGTTTAAATGTAGGCTATCATGGCGAATGTTAGACGAGATTAACATGGTTGCACAACCTTTTTGCCCAATGTACCATTATTGTCTGTGTATGCCTTTTCCTGAAAAACAATTCCAGATAGCTAGAGAAAAACTAAAAACCAGCACACCAAATGTGAACTCAGAAACTTGTCAGGAACCAAAGTCAGAGGGCACCCTTGGGAGGGGCTGTGGCTCAGTAGTAGAGGCTCTGCTTGGCATGCAGAAGGTCACCGTTTCAATCCCCAGCATCTCCAGTTAAAAAGGACCAGGTAGGACGTGATGTGAAAGACCTCTGCCTGAGACCTTAGGGAGCCACTGTCAGTCTGTGTAAACAGTACTGACCTTGATGGACCAATCTGATTCAGAATAAGGCAGATTCACGTGTGCCAAACTGTCCATATTTCTGATTTCCCCTCCACTTGGCCAAAGGACCAATCTCTTAAGGAAGTAGTTCTCAAACTGTCAGGCACGCTAAAGTGCCATGAGAGAATTGCTACAGTCCTGTGAGCAATAAATTTATTAAATCACAAGAGCCTTCTTGGAAGTTCTCTGTGCCTTCTTGGAGTATCTCTCTCTGTTTGATCTTCTCTTCTTGCAATCAGCCTCCACCAGGAACAAGTCATTTGATGACCTTCTGCATTTGGCATAACTGACTCATCCTATCAGTCTCAGGGCTTTCAGAAAAGGCTGCCTGTTGAGTCTCTGTATGAATTCTTGCATGAGATGTAATTCCTTCCAGTCCAGAGATGCATCAAGATCAGTGTATCATATACACATACAGGTAGTGGGATCTTTCAAGAGTGATTGATTCTTATTCTTACACCAGTAAAAGTAAACCTGGGTAGAGAAGTGAAGAGGACCTTCAATTTTCACTCAGAAAAAACATGTTTTGTTTTCAGAAGTTTATAGAATATTTTCTTAAGGAGCAGACTGAGCAGTTACCATTCTGTTGAGATTTGAAGTCTAACCAATGAGAAAGCCAGTTTCTCATTGATCAGTTAGCCAACCACAGCATAGACCAATTTAAAGTTACAGAAAGTAAATGTTTAATATAGAGATTGCCAGCTATGCTGCCATGATGGGGGGGGGGGTTAATTCTGTTCCTATTTGGGCCAGATGCTGCTTCTTTACTTTACAGGCTGTGGAACCTGAAAGAGATCAGGTAAAACTTCTGTGCTCCTGCTCATTCTCCAATGGTTTCTTTCTCACTCTTCCCATTTGCAAATTTAGATTTCTTCTGGCCACAGTACTGAGGGAGGGAGGGGTAGGCAAGGTGGCTAGTTGTGGGGAAATTGTTGCAGCCCTGTAAAAAAAAGAATGACAATCTGGCATTCAAGTGTCCACCCTCCCCCTTTCTTTAAATATTTTCCAGTGTAGATGGTTTACATGCCCAGTGGATAGTAATGAAAATGGCACATTGAGCAATTTACATGCATGTGTGAGTCAGCCTTCATCTGTGATACTGGCCTGATTTGAATTTGCCTTGAGAGATTGTGTATCTGTCCTCATCACAGATGCTGAGAGTCAAATCTAAAAAGTAGCCATTGTTTTGGATGTCTTACACTTTGCTGAGCAACATGAAAGGCAAAGGGAAATCATAGTATCTGACATATATAATACATTTCAAGGATTTGAAACTTGCAAATATAAAGCTGCCTTATTCAGAACTGGGCCATAACCCTTATAACAGTGCTGAAAAGCAGGGCTCAAGTGGTTAAGACGCTGAACTGCAGGCTGTAGAAGTGTTGTGTCCGCTGACCGCCACCGGAGGTCAGCGCACACTCATGAGCTTCAGTCCGGCACAACAATGGGACTAGGATTCTAGTCCCTCCACTGGGGGGGAACCAATGGGACCTTGGCGGGAGATTCAAACCCACCAATGGGACCAGGGGAAGCCCCTGGACTGTGTATATAGTTGGCCTGCCGGCCGTTAGTCTTTAGTCTTGTTGTGTACCAGTAAAGCCATGCTGATCACTACATCAGTTTCCGTGCTTTCTTTACGCGTCTAACCCACTACACTTCAATGGCGACGAGGATGGGATCCCGCTGAGCAACCAGCCGGGCTGTCGGACGCTAAGGGGAAGACGACGCACCGCCGCCCGCGCTCCGTCGATCGATGAGCACCGAGGGTGAACAATCCGCTTCCCAGCCGCAACCGACCAGCACAATGGCCCTTGCTCCGGGATCAG
>NW_015166452.1:0-44364 GCF_001447785.1 Gekko japonicus | reverse complement strand
AGAAGGTCAGTAGTTCAGCAGTTCAAGACCCGGGTGCCGCATGATGGAGTTGAGCTCCCATCTCTAGTTCCAGCTCCTGCCAACCTAGCAGTTCGAAAGCAAGTAATTGCAAGTAGATAAATAGGTACCGCTTCGGTGGGAAGGTAACAGCGTTCCGTGCGCCTTGGTGTTTAGTCATGCCGGCCACATGACCACGGAAACGTCTTCGGACAGCGCTGGCTCTTCGGCTTTGAAACAGAGATGAGCACCACAACCCTAGAGTCGGATTCGACTGGCTTTCGAGCAAGGGAACCTTTACCTTTATTATTATCTCCAGACTATAAATAATGGGCTGGTGTTGAGGCTTAGAGAATAGTGGTTTTTCTATGCCACTAACTAAGAGCTGATATATGGTTAGAACTGGGGAGACCTCAGGTTCTTAGCACACCAGCCTAGGAGCAGTCAGCCGAGCTTCTTTGTGGCTTCATAAAACCTTAACTGGAGAGCTATTGGACACTTGCTCTAGTAATTAAGCACTTCTCTAGCTGCCAGAGGTGGGTAACAAGCTGGAACAGCAGCAGAACAAATTAGTGTTTCGTGTTTATCCTCCTGCAGTCAAATGACTGCAGTTCTTTTGCACTGACAGCACCAGCTGGGTTGGGATTCATAAACATTGGTCATACTGTAACTTTGTGCACACTGAAGTGAGTTCTGTAACTAGTGGAGTGATGGTGCTTCAGCAAGAAGAAATGAGGCTTCCTCCTTCCACCCGGAATGCACAACTGCCATGCAATCTTCAATGTATTATCATGGATTTTGTTCATTGCATACTGTGGATAAGGCTCATCACCAGCAATGCAACGCTGGAAGCAGAAGACACTGAGAGTGAGACAACAAAATCTTTCTTTGAAAGTGAGTTGGGGCTGTTTATGAGGCAACTGGAACTTTCAGTTTAGGGAGAAAAGGTGGGTGAGTGGTGGTATGAAGTACAAAGCTATGTAGGGTGTGAAGGAAATGGACAGAAACTTTTTTCCCTCTCATAACACTGATGTTTGCCCAGACCTGGATAGCCCAGGCCGGCCAGATCTCATCAGATCTTGGAAGCTAAGCAGGGTCATCCCTGGCTGGTATTTGTATGGGAGACCTCCAAGGAATATCAGGGCCATGATGCAGAGCCAGGGAATGGCAAAGCACCTGTCAACTTCTGGGGTTGCCATAAGTCAGCTGTGACTGGACGGCACTTTCCGCCACAAATACTTGTGTTTGGGGTTAACTAGTGGTGTGCATTCAGCATAAACTGAACCAGAAAAATTCCTGGAAAATACTAGTAAAGTATTTTTTGGATATTTTAAAAGCCGGTTTTACATTGGGGCTGCATTTCTACTATCTGAAATGGCCAAGCCCTGAAAATCCCAAAAATACAGGATTTTTGGGACTGCCAGATAGTCCAACTTAAAGGGCATTTAGAGGGATTGTGGTCCGTTTAAATGCCTTCTCCAAGTTGTGTGACTCCATGGTGACTGAACTCTGAAAGCATTTAAAGGGCTCACAGTCCCTTTAAACATCTTTTGGGTGAACTTGCCACTTGGAGGTGTTTAAAAGTACTGTGAGCCCTTTAAATACCTTCAGAGTTCACTCACCATGGAATTGTGCATCTTGGAAAAGGCATTTAAAGGGACTGCAATCCTCTTAAATAACTTTTTCTCCACTGTAAAAAATGGAGGATGGGGCACCTTCTTCTGGGGCACATAGAATTGGACCGCCTGGTCCAATCTTTTTTATTTATTTATTTATTTTATTTTATTTCATTTATACCCCGCCCTCCCTGCACGCAGACTCAGGGCGGCTTACACAGGCACAAAAGTGCGATAAAAATACAACAAGTTAAAACAATTAAGGCACAAGTGCAGTAAACGTCAACAGTTAAAACAGTTTAGGTAAAAATGCACATCTCACAGGACACATAATGACTACAATACTTACTCCCTATTGCATATCCCAATGGGGTCAAAAAAGGGGGGGGATGCCATGGGCCATGATATTTCAGCTGGCCAGTCAGCCCGACGCAGCAGAACTGCTCTGCAGTCGCATGGTGGTGGTAGTGGCAGCGGCGGCTCCTACTCAAAAGCCTGGTGGAAGAGCTCCGTCTTGCAGGCCCTGCGGAACTGTACCAGGTCCCGCAGGGCCCTGATCTCCTCCAGGAGCTCATTCCACCAGGTAGGAGCCACCACTGAAAAGGACCTAGCCCTTGTGGCCGCAAGCCTGGCTTCCTTGGGGCCCGGGGTCACTAGGCGGTGTTGTGACCCCAACCAAAGTGCTCTTTGGGGCCTGTGTGGGGAAAGGCGGTCCCTCAGGTATGCTGGACCCTGGCCATGTAAGGCTTTAAAGGTAAGCACTAGCACTTTTAAGCGAATCTGGAACACTATAGGCAGCCAGTGCAGCGCTTTCAGCACAGGTTGGATGTGGTCCCATCTAGAGGCACCCGCTACCAACCTGGCCACCGCATTCTGTACCAGCTGCAGCCTCCGAATTTGCGACAAAGGCAACCCCATGTAGAGAGTGTTACAGTAGTCTAGCCTCGAGGTGACTGTCGCATGGATCACTGTGGCCAGATCACCGCGGCTAAGGAAGGGGACCAACTGCTGCACCAGCCATAGATGATAAAAGGCTGCTTTGGCAGTGGCCGCCACCTGGCCCTCCATCATTAAGCTGGGGTCCAGGAGCACTCCCAAACTCCTAACCTCCAAAGCTGGCACCAAAGGCGCCCCATTGAAGGCCGGGAGTGGGAGCCCCAATCCCATGCCACCCCGACCCAGGCACAGCACCTCTGTCTTCGCCGGGTTCAGCTTCAGCCGACTCAGCCTGAGTCACCCAGCCACGGCCTGTAAAGCCCAGTGAAGATCTTCTGGATCAGAGTCTGACTGGCCGCCCAACATCAGATAGAGCTGGGTGTCACCTCAAAAAACCCCTCTGGACAATCTGGGCGAGGGGGTGCATGTATATGTTAAATAGCATCGGGGAGAGTACTGCCCCCTCGGGCACTCCGCATTCAAGCAGGTGCCTCCGGGACTGCTACTCCCCTAGCCCAACCCTCTGTCCCCGACCTTGGAGAAAAGAGACAAGCCATTGAAAGGCGAGCCCCTGAATCCCCAAGTCGGCAAGACGGTGGGCCAGCAGCTGGTGGCTGACCATATCAAATGTGGCCGACAGATCTAACAACAACAGCGCCACCACACCGCCTCGATCCAGATGTCTACGGAGGTCGTCAGTAAGGGGTTTTTTTGAGGTACCACCAGTTATGTTGCAAATTTAGTTTTTCTACCTCAAAAAACAGCCCCCCCCCCGAGCCCCAGATATCCCCAGATCGATTCTCCATTATACCCTATGGAGACCATTGAGTATAATGGTCCACATTGGGTATAATGGAGCCAAAAAAATCAGGCTTCCCGAATATTTACTGATTCTGAATACTGTACCAGTATTGGGATTTGGGAATATCAGGAAGTACCAATATTTTTTTTCCATTTCAATATAACCGAACCTGAAAAATACCAATTTTTTCCCTACCGCATAATGTTAACCTATGAAACTGGCTTTAAATTAAAGACAGACAAAAATGAAATTGTGCTTCACACTATAAGAGGTTGACGTGGTGATTACTGCCCAAAGCTATGCTGATGGGCACTGGTTTACATGAATTTAAGAGGGGATTGGACAGAGTGATAATGGATCTACCACTGGCTGTTAACCAGGACTGCTGTATAAGGCTTTCTGGCTGAGAGGCAAAATCCTTCTGATTGTCAGATGCTGAGGAGCAATCAGCCGGGAAGGGCGTTTGCATGAGGGTTAGGCTCTTTGTAGGCTTCCCGGTGAGTGGCCACAGTTGGAAACAGGATACTGGAATGGATGGACTGTTGGTCTGGTCTAGTATGGCTGCTCTTAGGTCATCAGAATGGGAGGGGGGTTAGAATGGGCTGCTCCATTTAGACTGTTGGTCTGACAAAATGATTACAATTTTGAATGCTCTTGCACTATATCCCTGCAAATAGAAAACTGGCACGGGCGGGGGGGTGTGTGTGTTAGAAGTTTTCTCTTTGATGTGCTAGTTTTCTGTTTGTCTAAAGTTTTTAAAGTGAAGGAGTATTCCAAACTGAAATCCACCTAAAATCAACCATAGCTTAGTCCATTCTGCACATTCAATGTTCAACCACCTCATTCCCCTACATCTGATAATCAGTGCCCCGTCTCCCTGACAGCAAAAAGGAACATTGCCACTCAACCATTGAGCTCTCTGGCAGTCCCTTCTTCTTCAAAGTCTTCCCCTGGTCCCTGCAAACCCCACCTGCATGGTCTGCACTTCTGCCTGCAATTTGCAAAATATGTAATTTAGATTGTAGCCAATAGATTTCCCCTATCATTGTATATTAGTCAACCAATTTTGATCAAGTGTGTCCAGTATTTTTGTTGAAACCATCTGGCAGCCCTCCATATTTCCCACATGGCAAGGGGTGGCAGGTGCCAGATCACTCACATATGAAGACCTTTCCATCTGGTTAAGAAAGCTGCACTGATATTCACTAGTGCAGTTGGTTTAGCTGCTTTATGAATCTGATGGTGGGAGAAAGGGAACTTAGGAACATGACTTCTCACTGCATATGATCTGGGCCAAACTTCTATTTTCCTTCCTGGATCAAGTCTTTAAGCCTGGACATGAACTTTTGAAGCCGTGGCTTGCACCCTGGGGCTCTGAGTGAGCTGGCCCAGTGGGATGCAGGACTAGCCCAGGGGTTAGAGTTGTACTGCATGTGTCCAGGGACAGAGTCCCTCCCTCCCTTCCACTTACCTCCTTCAGACGAGCTCAGCAAGCATGCCACAGTAGTGCCAGGCAGCCACCCACAGCCTCTGCTGCTGAACAGCCCTGCCCAGGCAGTGAGAGCCTCAGGCAGGGGAGGGAAGAAACACCAGCAAGGAGCAGCCAGGAAATGACTGGAAACTGGGAAAGGGAAGGATGACCTCTAGGGAATCCCTGGAGCAGGTGGAAGGCCCAACAGAGCAGAACAGCCTGGGGAAATGTTGGGTGGACCATAGCCTTAAGGAGGAAGGACTAGGAAGGGGAATGTTAGGCTGGAGAGTGGGAGAGACAACCACCCATTGGCTGGAAGGCTGGTTATAGAAGGAGCCTGGGAGGTAGTTCTTTATGAGGTCTGCCTAGAGGCAGCCAAGGAAAGAGAAAGCCAGTTCTTGTCTTCAAAGGTTCAGGAATGGAAAACAGGGTGAAGGAATACCCCCTTGTTCCCCATTGCTGAGGCATTGCTCATAGACAAGCTGGAAAAGGAAGATGAAGAAGAGGAGAGATTGGATTGGATTTATACCCTGCCCTTTACTCGGAGGCTCAGAGCGGCTTACAAACTCCTTTCCCTTCCCCTCCCCACAACAGACACCCTGTGAGGGGGGTGGGGCTGAGAGAGCTCTGAGAGAATTGCTCTTTCAAGAACAGCTCTGACAGAACTTCGGCTTGCACAAGGTCATCCAGCAGCTGCAAGTGGAGGCGTGGGGAATCAAACCCGGTTCTCCCAGATTAGAGTCCACACACTTAACCACTATACCAAACTGGAGAAGCTGGAAGGTGAGTCCTCCACCCAGACTCTGGACCTTAACTGGCAAAGTCTGACAACATGTTTGATTTTGTTCCGAGTCATGAGAAAAACTGTGTAGAACTATATAAATAAATAAAATTAGGGGTCTGTCATATAGGCTAGTCAATGTCAAGAATACATTTTGGCTCCCCTTGTTCTGTAGGGATAACTGGGAGGAGCTGGAAATACTTTGATTTGTTCTTGCAGGGAACATGACAAGAAGACAGAATGATAACATCTCCTGACTCAAAATGGGCTGAGGGCATGTGCTTCCCCTGTTGAGGGCCATGGACAGAGGCATAGTGTTGGGAGTGACTGGATTGTTCCAAGGGAAAAGTGAGAGGACTATCTGACAATGGCTGGTGAGCAGAGAAAGAGTATGTCACAAAGGAGGGCCTGAGAAACTCATAGGGGGATCCTTCTTTCCCCCCTATTGATGAGCCATCATGTCCAGGCCTCACCTTGGAGCCTGTCCACAGTGGCAGTGGTGTCTGGGAACCGGTCCAAGTTCAGAGCAGCTCCCAGCATCTGCTGCTACCATGTCAGAGCAGTTTCCAGTGTCCACCAGTGCTGCAGCTGAGCCCAGAGTGGGTTCTGACATGCACCATAGTGGCAGCAGGCCTGGAGCAGCTCCTGGCATCTACTGCCACTGCCTGACTCAGTGGGGCCGCTGGCTTCTTCTGCTGCTGTGACTGGGCCTGGCGCAGCTGCCAGCCCCCTCTGCTGCCATGTCCAGGCCTAGCACAGCTGTCAGCTTCCTCCACCACTGTGGCCGGGGTCAGCCCAGCTGCTGGCCTCATCTGGAGCGGATGCCAACTTCTGCCACCAGGCTGGGCTGCAGAGGCTCCTTCTGGGCTCAGCTGGACTTAGCAGGCTCCCAGGCTGCACAGCCAATGTTGCTGGGCCCATTTTAGAGCCCTGGACTGTGCAGCTGCTGCTACTGGAACCAGTGCCACCACCGTTGACCACTGGAGGTATGTTCACTGCACTTGCACAGCGAATGCTGTTTTACTTTTGGGGGACTTTAACCCCCCCCCCATGTTGTTGTTTTTTTTTTTCAGATTTTTCTGCAGACCTGGAGAGTGCCCCATATTTGCTGGAAAATCTATTTAGCCTCCATATGTCCCCAATCCATGGTTTTAGCTATCCACAGATAGTGGCCACACATAGTTAAGAGTATATAGATCCTGTGGCCATAGTGACCAAGGAAATCATAGCCTTAAGCACTCCATTTATAGCAAAGGCTGCTCACATCTTCTGTATTGCAAAGATGTTTCATCCTTGTTCCCAAAAATGTGTCAAGGGAAAATCCAGCAATTTATAATAGTAAACATTCCAGCAATTTATAATAGTAAAACTCTGCCCTTCTCTTTTTTCCCATAGAAACAAATGTTGACAAAAATGTCCTGTGTTAATGGCTGTTATAAGCAACATATTCTTTTGAGTTCCTAGAAATGGGCGGAGGCAAATAAATGCATGGTCCAACTGGATCTAGCATGTCAAACTCCCTGAAGCTCTGTGTATTTTTGAAAGGGCCCAGCTGAAACAGCCATTATGAGTTAAAAGCCCCATTCCCCAGGCTACCGTGGAAGGAAGAAGACAGACCATATAGCCCTGAAGCAATTGCTTACAAGGGGCAGCAAACATATGCAAAATGGTACATTGGGGGGGGGTCCTGTGGGGGGTGGACATGTCCCTTCTCAGGGTGTTTTGGGGCTGCAAAAGTTCACTTGAGAACAATCAGTGCAGCCCTATTTAATTAAGTTGTTTGTTTCTTCTGTGGTACAAGTGAAAACAAACCAAATTCCTGCTTGTTATACAGTTCTAATTCTCATAAAAGCTCACTGGACTTCTTTCCAAAAGGCATCAAATGTTGCAACAAAAACTTAATATGTTAACAGCTGCTATAAACTGGAGCCAAAGTCTGCATAGGCAGGCTGCCCCCCCCCCTGTCCAATTCCTTTGTGGTGTATACATAACAAATTTGTTCTCTGTGTGGCCATAAAAAGATCTATTTCTTTAGTCTCCGGGCAAGAAAAGAGAAATGTCAAGGTTGAAGATGTCCTCTGAACTGACCCACTCACACACAACTGAGTAGCGATGTTACCAGAGGTTTCATTTTGACTTGAAAATCCCCATTCAGTGTTGCTTTTTCCTTGCATACTTTCTCCCTGGGTGTCCTTATTTTTGCAGTAGTCATATTTTAAATGTTCTTGTATTATTTTTTTTTCTGTTACATACAAATGGCACGTAAACAGCGTAATGGAAACAAGCAGGCCACGAACAGGAGAAATACAAATGGGCAGAATGATAAACCTCAGAATGGCAACATTCAGAAACACCCACCACCACCACCCGGGAGGGAGGGAGCAGATTTGTATGAATGCGTAGCTTAGCATTCATTGTTTGCTGTGAAGAGATCTAGCCTATGGACCAGGATGTGAGAGAGCAAAGTACTCTTCCTGTGTACCACCCCATCATGTACTAACATCAATCCACCACCAGATTTCCAAGCCAACAACAAAACTATGCAACTTAGATGTTGAATTGTGGAGAATGTTTCAGCCTGCTGTTAGTCCCTCTGAAGTTCTCTCAGAGCTCTCTCAGCCCCACCTATCTTACAGGGTGTCTGTTGTAAGGAGAGAAAGGAAAGGAGAGTGTAAGCCACTCTGAGATGCCAAGCGAAGGGCGGGGTATAGATTCTATATTTTCTCCTTCTTCACACCCTTACACATACACACTCAACGCTAAGGCACTGTGATAACCATCCCACTAGGGATGCCAGCCTCCAGGTAGGACCTGGAGATCTCCTGGAATTACAGCTGATCTCCAGACTACAGAGGTCAATTCCCCCGGAGGAAATGGCCACTTTAGAGGGTGGACTCTATGGTATCATCCTCCACTAAAGGGGCGGGGCGTCGGCTCGGATGAGAGTAGACGCAGCGGGTTAGAGCTCCTCTCCCAACCCCCCCGTCGACCCTGATCAATATTTGGATGGGAGACCACCAAGAAAGTCCGAGGTTGCTATGCAAAGGCAGGCAATGGCAGGCCACCACTGAATGTATCTTGCCTTGAAAGTCAGCTGCAACTTGATGGCAAAAAAAAAGGGCACTCTCCTCCTCAATCCCAACCCTCCCCGGGGACCAGCCACAAAATATCCAGTAACTTTCCGAATCAGAATTGGCACCCCTATCCCAGCATCTTTGAAAGTCAGCATGCAGCCAATTTGGATCAGGGTTCAGCAAAGAAGTGGAGAAGGTCTTTTGTTTTTTCACCACCGTACATCACTATAACCTGAAGCACAGGGCCTGTACCCTGTTATAACCCTTTCAAGAAACCGGACGGGTTTACTTTCACTAGCTGAGCAAATAAGAAGTTTTTATTTTGCTCCTTGACTTAGTTTTTAGTAAGATATTGTGTCTGGGTTTTTTCTTAAGGACCTTATTGGATTGTTGTGTTATTGATTACAAGCCTCCTAGAGTACTGGAAAAGGCTGCCTGCACATTTTTAGATGGGCTGCCGACACTGCACTGTGGCAACAGGGCTCCCACAAGGGAGGTTTCTCCATAATTTCCCTGCCTCATTCTTCAGTCACCCACCACTCAAACTAGTGGGGCTTTTCGAGATGTTTTGCTGTTTTTTTTTTGAATTGCCAGTTGAATATCATTAACTAACTCTTTGGAAGTACCCTTTGCCCATGTGAAGAATGCACTTCAATTTCCTGTATTCTTCCTAACCAAAGTGACTTGCTTTCTCTTGTCCTGGAAATCCAGGGAGACCCTTTATTTTTTTTTAACTTGATGATGTTCTGGAGTTGTTTGGGAAATGATAGCTGAAGCCTATATAAATCACAGCCACAATAAACTAATTTCCTTGATTGACGGTGCACCCGGACGGCTGAGGCAAGAGACAGTCACTCGTCCCAGCGCTGCAGCCATCTGCTCTGCTATTTCTCCGAGAGGGAGTGATTGTTGATTAACGCTCTCTATGCAAATCCTTCTCCTTTACATGAAGTGCCCTGCGATCATTTGCATAGCAGAGACTGATGAAGAAATTAGTCCATTTAGTAATACAGATAAAGGGCCGTGAATGGCCCTAGATTGCCCGAGAGTGCAGGGTGGATGCACCCACTTTGGCACCTGTAATTTCGCGCAGGCCACAAGCACCTCATCTTCCACCAAGGCCAAGCCGGCAATCAGCTAGGCTCTTGCAACAACATGCTGTGTTCCCTCGCAGGGAGGTTGAGGACACTCAGCACTGTGCCAGCTCATCAGACAGTGATGCATAAGTACGCTCTGTTTTTGAGGGTGGGAAGCTTTGAAGAACCAGTGCAAACTGACACAGAGGAACAGATTGTGGTAGCAACTATGCATTGGGGGGGGGGGGAAGAGTGCAGAGAGATAAGACAAGTTGCCGTCCTTCCCATGTATAGCTGAGGCAAGGTCCGTGATTACCAGGAGGTAAGTGTGGCTGAATATGCCAGCCCTCCCAAACAATCACTGCTCCCCAGGATCACCCATGTATCCCTGTTCCCTTGGAGAAGGGGGTCCTCTGCTCCTGCCAACTTCCTGTGAAGAACAGCTCTGCTCGCACAGCCGCTTGCTGACTGACTTTCTTATTTAGTATATTTATTCCCCACTTTTTCTCTCCAAAGGGATGAAGTGGCTCACAATTTTAAAACAATAGAGAAAGACATGCGATTTAAATAGAACAAACAAAAAGTAACCCGCCTTAAATCCAGAAGCCTGCCTCAGTCAAGGACTAAGCCACAGTATCTTGCCCTTCTCCTCATGCCTCTGGCTATATCCCAGCTTATACCTGGAGACAGAAAGAACAGGAGGGAAAGTGTGTCAGCCTATCCTCTGAGAGGAAGACATGTGATGCCAGATGAATGGTTAAACTGCACATGCTAAACAACATACTTTCAACCCACTTTTAATGTACTTTGCAGCGGGATTTTACTGTGGAATAGCAAAATCCACTTGCAAATTATCTGTAAGTGCACTGAAAGTGGATTGGAAGTGCATTATTTAGCACACGTGAAAGTGCAACATATCTGAAGCATTTACTTTTTAGTGGAAGGCTACGCTAGGGGCTGCTCAGCTGGCAGCCAGCATTTCTGGGCAACACAACACTGGTTCCAGACTTAGCTGGTCTTGCTACCAGCTATTTATATCCTAACCTGTACAGATAACTGTGCTGGGAGATGCCCAGCCTCATGCCCCCCACCCTCACACATCATACATACAGTTTCCAACTTTGGCTTGGAAATTTAGGGTGGTGCTGGGATTGTCTGGGGAGGGGAAGGAGCTCAGCATGGGTGTGATACCATAGAATCCACCCTCCAGGGAAACTGACCTGTGTGATCTAAAGATCAGTGTATTCCCAGGAAAATTCCAGTTCCCACCTGGAGGTTGGCAACCCATGTCCTACATGCAACTAGGGATTTTGATGCTGTTACTAGAGTTAATGAAGGTTCCTCCCCACTCCAGCTGTACAGCTAAAGACTGACTGGCTTGGGAAAAGTCCCTTCATGTTCAAATGCCTCATGGTGTTCACCATTTATCTTTGCTGACATGCCAGGAGCCCACACTATTTTGCCAACTTATTTATTCATTCATTCATATATTTACAGCATTTGTATGCCTTCCTTCTGCCCAAGCAGAGGCACCAAGGAAGTTAACAGTGAAAGCAACTCTATATAAACATCATAAAACAATCCATTAAAACAATTAGGAACTAAACTAAAACACATATTAAAAGCACCAAAAAAGTAATTAAAATATGTAGCAGGAAGGAGGGAACACCAGACAAAACAAAAAAGTTTTCACTCACTGGGAAATGGGAGTGACAGAAGGGGACAGACAAATATTCCTAGGAAGAGACTTCCATAGGTTTGTTGCCATGAGCCTTGGTGGATCAAGCATCACTAGTTCAAAGCCTTGGCATATTTGCTGTAACCCATCTCCTACTTATGCAAAACAGGCAAAATGTTTAAAACAAGACTCCTTGTAGCAAGTTTGAAGGTAGTTCCGAAATTTATGCTTGCCCCCTGTGAATCCCACAGTAGAAGGACAGGGAGGGCGGTGGCTTAATCTTACCCTTGGTTATTTAATGGGTTGCACAAGGCTTCAATACCTGGCTTGACCCACTAGAGCTTTGTACTCCATTTCAAATAGGGACGTGGACAACAGCACTTCCACCTTATACAGCTGGGAACTGCATTCTATTGGATTATAAAAAGGTGGCATCTGGAGTTGGGACAATGTTACTCCTTCTCATCACAGCCCCCATTTTTATCTTTTTAAACAAGAAACATAATTCCTTCGTTTTAAATAGTTTTTACAGCTTTGTATGCTGCCCTGATTAGCAATGAGGAATAAACACGATACATACAAACATATTCTGTAGTTTCCTGTGTTCTGTTTTGCATCCTTGCGATGTTCCACTTTGAATATTTGTAAATTTTGATTGTGTGTTATGTGCCGGTTATGTACATCGCAATAATATTTTATGCACAGTTTATGTGCATTCATTACTTCCTTTGTACTTGCGTAAAATAATATATATCCAAATGCATACCAAAATGAAAATCGCTCCTAAAATATTCAGGCCATTCCAATGAAAGACAGATGAAACAAAATAAATCCCCAGTTCATTGCACAACAAGGTCATATCTGTTGGACCTTCTGAGGATACCAAGTTAGATTTGTCAGTCATCCCCCAACTGATTTTATACAGGTACAGCAAGAATCTAGGCAGTGGCCTTATCCTGACTGCAGTCCAGTTAATTATTGAACCATGTTGGATGTAATCCTATTATTCCTGAATCTGACTAAGGATAATTGGCCATTCTTTGCTATGTGGCACAAACGATTTGGAAACACGAGAACTTGATTTCCGTTTTATAGACTTTCTTTGCTTTTATCCTGACTTGCTTGGGGCACTTGGTCAGGGTTTTTACTAACACTTTATTAACCTATTAAGTTCTTAACACTACTGTGGAGACTCGGTGGGATTTATATAAAAGCTAATAAAATTTAAGGTGGTGTATAATAGGTTGTATTTGCAGCGAATACCGTGAGCCTTGTGTGGTGATCCTTAACCCTAAAAAAAGTGCTTTCTTTTTGGTGTAGCATTGTTATGGGGAGTGGAATTTCACCTTGGTGTGCCCTTTTGCCATTTCAGCTCTCCCAGGTGCTTTTTAAAAAATGTGACACTCCACAAGGTTGTGCTGTAACAGGAAGACAGGAAGCTTTGAGAAGACACTGCCTGCCTCTGAGCATCCGCAGAGTGAAATTCTGAATTTTTGCAGAACCTCACTTCCTCCCCCCTCTTTGAATTTCTGTTTTGACCAAAACAGAATTGCTTCTAAACAGACTCCACATTCCTAAAAGGAGAAAAAGAAACAGATTGTTGGATCACCGGGGGAAATTTGGTAAAGAATTAAGGGAATTTCTCTTAACAATGTTATTTTGCTGTAAGTCTGTAAGTTCATACGGTAGGTAAACCACAGAGGAGTCCTAAAATTAAAAAATCCCACAAAATAGCTTTCTTTTTTTTCCCGAAAGGGTTAAAAGCTTAGAACAACAAGGCTTGAAAACATATACAAATGTAACTCTCTTCTTCTGCAGGGCATAGGCTATAGAAACAGGGATAAAATAATGTATTCCAAGGATAGCAAGAATAGCCAGTCTGCACAACGAGATAATATTATGGATGACTGGACAGAGGGTTACTGAATCCCACATTATAGCTACCTGTGCACTTAGGATAGGTCCCTTTAGTTTCACTCAGCCTTGGAAGATTAATGAGTTATATAGTATCATTAAATATGAGTCTCTCCTGGACGCTACACTTTACCAGCCTGCTTGCCCTGAAGGGATACTTTGAGACAAACCTTGCCATCTGAGGCCAAGGTTTCTGCTGGAAACCCAGAAGAGTGCTGCACTCTGGAGATCAAAATCTATTGGTGGTCCCCAGCCCAAGAGACATCTGCCTGTCCACAACCAGAGCCGGGGCTTTCTCTAGTGGAAGTCTCTACCAAACAACATCCATGCCTTGTGGGACTTGTTACAGTTCTGCAGGGCCTGCAAGGCAGAGATGTTCTGCCAGATGTTTGGTTAAGGACAGTGACGTTTCCATTCTGGCATTCCAAACCCCCTCCTCTCCCGTGAGAAAATTGTTCCCTTTTAAAATAAGCCTCTTCCTGCCAGCTCAGCTCAGCTCTGCGCACTCTCGCTCTCTCTCCCTCCAATGAGCATCTCAAAAAAGAAATAATCAAATGCTACCATTTAACCGCACTCTGCTACCATTTGTTGTAAAAATAGTCAAAAGTATTTAAAATACTCAGAGTATCAATGGATCTTGCTCTATTGGAAAGAAGAGATTTCTTTGCATTTAAAAACCTTTATTTCTAAGGGTAAAGGGTATAAAGGAAACCAACAAAATAACAAACTCCTAAGAGCTACATTTCTAAGCTGCTTACAGTTCATATCATAGTTACACACTACACACAGATAATGGAGAATGTGT
The DNA here is from genome assembly GCF_001447785.1 of Gekko japonicus. NCBI lineage: Eukaryota > Metazoa > Chordata > Lepidosauria > Squamata > Gekkonidae > Gekko > Gekko japonicus. The sequence continues at coordinate 30,214 of NW_015166452.1, read as the reverse complement.
CCTTCTTCTCGACCCCTAGAAAGGAAGTCACCTGAAACAAACAACCAATCTGTATCACAATGTAAGTTACTTTTCCCGGGCTAATTCCCCATTGGCTCTGTGCCAGGTTTCCCTTCCAGGTCAGTCTAAACAATAGTAATACTAGGTAAACAAGTTAACCCTATAATGACTGCATTGTCAGACCTTGTAAGCACATACATTTCCAACACAACCTACCTTTTATTTGCCTCCATTTTGCTTATATTGATATTTATTTCATTTATACCTCATGCTGGGAACCCAAAGCAGCATACATCATTTTTCTCTCCTCCATTTTATCAATACAACAACCCTGTGAGGTTAGGCTGAAAACATGTTACTATCCCAAAATACAGAGTGGAGACTCAAACCTGGTTCTCCCGGATCTTATTCTGAAAATCTAACCACTACACACATTGGATTTTTGTGGGATGGCTGCTGTTGAACAGCAAAAGGCAGCCTGGCCTGGATGAGTCCTGCAAGGTCCCTGGGGTTGCTGCCAAGCCTGGCCCCAGTGAGTTTTCCCTCAAAGGCTAAAACAGCTCTAGAAAGGGCCCCGCCCACTCCCCCTACCTTTTACTGACAGAAATCAAGGCTTGAAAGCAGGCAATACTGTTGTGATCAATGCTCCCTCTAAGCTGCGGAGTCTTGTGAGCCAAAATTCTACTTTGTGAGCTACTGGCATTAAAGTTGTGAGTGAGGGATTTGGCTACTGCATAAATTAGTTTACTCTGGAGCGATCCTTCCTGAGCTAAGACAAAAATGTGTGAGCCAGAGGCTAAAAAACTGTGAGCTAGCTCACACTAACTCAGCTTAGAGGGAACACTGGTTGTGATTACCTAGCAATTGCCCTTGAGGACATTTGTTTCTTAAAGCTATAGGCACTGCTTCTAACATTTAGGAGGGGTTTAAACTCCCCAAGTTTGTTTGTTTGTTTGTTTTAGATTTCAGATTCTTTTGCAAACCTGGGTTTTTTCTAAGATTTGTAGAAATATCTATCTTGTCTGTCCATGGCCCCACTCTCTGGATTTAAGTATCCACGGTATCTAATTCTCAACATAGCCACATCTTTGGCTTTCTAAAACTGGAGACTGGAGCCACAAACAGACAACATATATCTTTCTAGAAAGATCCTGAGGAAAAACCCAGGTTTGCAGAAAAATCTGAAATCCAATAAAAAGGGGGGGGAGGCTTAAACTTCACAAAATTATAGAAGCAACGCTTGTACCTTTAAGAAACAAATATCCTCAGTGCCATTGTCAGACAACTACAACAGTGTTGCTAGCATTCTGTCAGTAAAAGGCAGAGGGGCAGGGCCTTTTCCAGGGCTGTTTCACCTCTTCAGGAAGGGCTCCTTTGGGCCAGGACCACCAGCACTCACCTGGCAACTTGCTACCTCACAACTTCCATGACTCACCCAATCACAGCTGCTTGCTATGGTTTAATATTAGCCACCCCACAAAAACCACTCTAGTGTAGTGGTTAGACTAGACTATGAGAAACTCAAGTTCAAATCCTCATTCTGTCACAGAAGCTCACTTGGTGATTTTGGGCCGGTTACATATTCTCAGGCTACCCTATTTCACATGGCCGTTGTGAAGGTAAACTAGAGAAGAGGCGAATGCTATAAATTGCTTTGAATTTCCATTGTGGAGAAAGGAAAGGTATAAATGAAGTAAATTAATAATAAATATAAGTGAAGATAGGGGGGTTAAAAGAGGGTAGGTGAGAAGGAGAAACAGAGGCATGGAAAGTTCACCAGGAGGAGGAAAGAAAAAACAGAGTGGGGATAGGGATACAGGGGAAAGTGAGGTGCCCCCCCACAAGTCCTTGAGGGTTCTCTATTTGTTGATAACTTATTTCAAACAATCATAAATAGATTTACTTTAAAGTATCTTCCATTGTTCTCCTGAGGGCTTCCTTCCAAGAAAATACGCTTAAGAGCACAGCCTTAATGTAAATAAAATATATACTTATTTACCATTGGGTAAGATTTAACTCCAGAAATTTGGCTTATAAATCTGAGACCTGTGCAGTCCTGGAATATGGCACTCTATAGACCTATCTGTGTTTTTTAATGCAGCACTTCATTCACACTGAGCACATATTCTGTACTGGCACATGAGAAATGAATGAGGTTTAACAACAACACCTTAAACGATTTTTAGCAAACCACAATATCATTGGAACTTTGTTTTATTGAACATTTGATATATGTATAAAAAGCATTATTCTCTTTGCATGTCAGATAAAGGGGGAAATATATATATTTTTGCAACATAAGATCAGTTTCCCAATCCACACCTATCTTTTATACATCTACTATCTCCTTTTATTATGTTGTATGATGACTGTAAAAGAAACACTTTTAAACTAGGGTCTTGCCAGTGGTTTTGCCATTGACTGTATAGCAGGGCCCCCCAACATGAGCACCATGGTGCCAATTGATACATTTCCTGGTGCCCACTAAATGTTTTTTAGAAACTGGATGGAGCCATGTGGGGCTATTGCCCAGCAGGGTTTCTGATTGTCCACTGGAGATATGATTGGTTGCTTCAGTTGCAGCTGTCACTGTAGAGTTGGTTTTATTTTTCTCTCACTCTGCATTCTAGTGTATTTACCTTAGTGTATTTACCAGTTGGGTGTAGTGGTTAAGTGCACGGACTACAATCTGGGAGAACTGGGTTTGATTCCCCACTCCTCCACTTGCAGCTGCTGGATGACCTTGGGCAAGCCATAGTTCTGGCATAACTGTTCTTGAAAAAGAGCAGTTTCTGTCAGAGCTCTCTCAGTCCCACCTACCTCACAGGGGGTCTGTTGTGGGGAGGGGAAGGAGATTGTAAACCGCTCTGAGACTGAGTGAAGGGTGGGGGTATAAATCCAATCTCTTCTTCTTCTTCTCCTCTGCACTTGGACTTCTTTTGTATATGTGGTTTTGTCTCCTGCAACAGCCATTTTGTCATTTCACCCACCAACCTTTGTCAAAATTCCAAAGGTACCCCAGGTTCAAAAAGGTTGGGAACCCTTGCTGTATAGTGTGGCTAAAATGGGCTGTGGTATATTGCTGCTGTAAATTGTGATTGAGTTTTGATTTTTAACTTTTCTTCTGGCCCTATTTTGTTATTTGTTGTTTTTATTGTACAACATTTCGTTCATTTCTGAGGAAAGGGAAGCTATTAGTTTAATAAATTACATACAATACTTTTGGCTGTTTTGCTTAAGGTAGGAGTTCCACTTTTGTTCAAAAAGGTCAAGATTGCCTCCTTAGATGGAATATTATTTGTAGAATAAAAAGCTGAATAGACTTGCTTGCATGAATCTCTCTTTCTGAATACCACCAACTGTCCCAAAGTGAATAATTATTGTCACACATCTGTGTATCTTTTGAAACCTTAAAGCCAATAATTTACTAGCCTTTTTGCACAATCCCCAGTAATTATGTTTAATGCAGATGAAGGTGAATTCAGCCTTCAAAGGAAGCAGCTTGTTGACCGTGTTTCATTAATGCATCATAAATCTCAGGGGCGGGTGCAGTATTATAGTTAGAGAGCTGCAAACTTCAACATGAACACTGTGTGAAATTATATTGTTTGAACTCCCTCAGTTACATATGAAGCCAGCTCATGAACAGATCTCCTTGAAATTCTGTGGCAAAATTCATCTCAAGCATTCCACCGTGCCAAGAAGTTTCACACCTGCAAAGTAGTTGCTGAGTCGTTGCTACTTTTGCCCAGTCCAAGTAATAAATCATAACATTTACAGATAGGAGGAAGTGCACCTCAGGGTCATAGACATTCAGGTCCTTAAATTGACTTGTGTAAAGCACATAGTTACTTGCTCTTTATGCTCCCTATGTGCACTTGCATAGTGAGCATCCTTTAAATGACTGACACTGCATAGAACATCTTGCCAATGTTTGCACCTGCACATCAGCAACATTTATTCAAGGAATGATTGCAGCAACTGTTTAAAAGATTACATGGGTGTGCTGGAAGACATCACAGGCACACAGAAATACCTAAGTAGTAAGTTTCAAATCAAACATCTAATTTTGTTTTTTTGTTTTTACTGTGTGCTTTTTAACAAAAAATTGGATGTACAAGCTATCTAATTGTGTAAGAACATGCTGTAATTGTTCAAACTGAATGCATCCAAATTTTCTTGGATATATACCAATAACATACCAAATAATCAGTTCTCTGCTCATGGCCAGCAAGCTGGACATGAGCCAAATGGGTGAGTGTTAAAGCATAACTAGTTATAGAAAAAAGAAGAGTACATTTTTATAACCCCCTTTTCTCTACCTTAAGGAGTCCCAAAGTGGCTTACAATTGCATTCTCTTCCTCTCCCCACCACAGGCACCTTGCTGCAGGGGTCACTTCGTAGAAAAAGAGCTGAGGAGCTCATTAGCATATCTGATAGGCTATTAACATAATAATTCATTAGCATATGCCATGCCCCATGACATCACCGGAAGTGATATCAGAAGGGGAAGTAAAAAGGGGGGAGGCATCTTCAAAAGCCTCCCCTCCCCTTCCCCAGCTGGCCTGCCCGGGGGGGGGGGGGGCCCGCCCCCGGCACCACACTGCCACTGTGACACGACTCCAGAGAGAATGGGTTTAAACTTTAAACCCCTTCTCTCTTCGCTTCCCCCCACCCAGCCCGCCTTGGCAGACCAGCTGGGGAATGGAAGGAGAGGCTTTTGAAGATACCTCCGCTCCCTTTTTTGCTTCCCCAGCCGGCCCGCCAAGGTGGGCTGGGGGGGGGAGCAAAGAGAGAAGGGGTTTAAACTTTAAACCCCTTGTCTATGGAGTCATGCCACAGCGGTGGCCCAATCTTTCCACGCCACTTTTCTGAGGAAAAGGAGGCTATTAGTTTAATAAATTACATACAATACTTTGGGCTGTTTTGCTTAAGGTAGGAGTTCCACAGGGGCATTATGATACTGGCTGATTTGTTTTCAATCACCTTCCCCAGCATAGCATTTTGCCTTTTTTAATTGCAGTCACGCACTGAGTCAACATCTTCAGTGATTTATCTACCATGACTCCAAGACCCCTGTCCTGGTCAGTTACTACCAGTTCAGATCCCATCAACATATATTTTGGGCTCCAATGTGTCTTACTTTGCACTTACCCATGCTGAACCTCATTTGCCATGTTGATGCCCACTCACCCAACCAGGTCCACATATAAATGCTATTAGCATAAGTTTCTCCTCTTAACTTGGAGGCGACTGAATATCTTACCATGTTGGGAGCCACCAAAGCCACCAAAGGCATTCTCTGCTTGCTCAACCTGTCTTTTCCTTGGTCCTCTTTGGGGAAGAGGAGCTCTGCCTAGTCTGTTTCCATGATGGCAGCCGCCCAATTTTCCCCTTTATGGGTTTTTTTTTTGGCTAGCTATGTATAGCCAGCCACGGCAAGGCCAGAGTTCCAACCCAAGTGTCAGCAGCACCACATCACTTCCGGCCCAGCCACGTTTACTCCCATTCAGGCAGTTAGCCACAGGGATGCTGCCCAGCACCCACAGGCTGCCTGTCTCACAATCTGTTTCTTAAATTTACAATTAATGTACATGCAACCCTCCACACCCCCACCGTTTATGTAACTTTCTCCTCGACCAGCTAACAAAAGACTTTGTATGGACGCTTAATAGCCCAGTTAAAAAATTATCCAACAGTCCTGTTAAAACTCAGAGGATTAATTGACTTTTAGATGCCATAGGCCCTGAAGGACTCATCTGCTAACTAGCTCATGGAAATAATTAATGTCTGGGGTCATGTGATCGTTACAAGAAAATGTCAGGGAAAAACAATTTCCTAGCGCAAACATAGTACTGCAGAATACAATCACATTTTCCATCCAGGGGTTTCATTAAAGGCATTTTATTTAACTGGGGTAGATTAAGCGTATATGGAAACATGGATTAATATTTAATTTCACAAGGCACATCATAGATACTGCCACACTGCATTTGTATAGGGGGGAAAGAATTGAATAATTATGCTCACTGGTGGGCTCAATCTCAGACTGCTTCCAAAACTCTCCATACACAAATGTCCCCCAAATATTGATGTTTTCAGTTACATGGCCTGGTTTTCAAAGTGGAATCAATCAATGCAGTAGGAATACTCCATTGTTCCATTGTGTTCTTTTGTTTTTGTTTTGAGGTCCAATTTTTTGTACACAGCACTGTGCATGTGAACACTGTTGCAACTTCCAGTTCCTTCATTTCATAACTATGCTTTCTCCCTTCCGTCAAATAAAGCTTCTCCCAGCCTGGTACCCTCCCTTTTTGTACTTGATTTGGAATCATTCCCAGCACCCTAGAACACCCCCTTTTCTCCCTTCTCAAGACAGGACCCCCCATTTAGTCCCTTCCTCTCTTTCCTAGTCTGGAAAGAAAATAATTTTGGTGATTTATCCTCCACTGCTTGTCCTATATCTGGTGTCAGCATTCACACATTTGCCAACTCTGGAACATCTATGCCCTGGTTATCTGGGAGGACGAACAGTGGTTAGAGCACTTTAGAATGACCAGGGCCACCTTCCTGTGGCTAGTGGATGCTCTCAGGATGCATCTCCAGCATGAGGGGACCACCATGAGGGACCCCATACCAACAGAGGAGCGTGTGGCCATTGCCATATCCTGGCTGGCAAACACCACCTGCTACCGTGTGGTTGGCGCCCTGTTTGGTGTGGCTAGATCCACTGTAGCCAGCATAGTGGCAGAGGTCTGCTTTACAATTGAGGCACATCTGATGAGCCAAACAATAGGTCTGCAATCACCTGGACAGGTAAGCATCTCCCATGTAAAGCAAACGCGACAGAAATGAGGTGTTTTCTAACATATGTCCCTCAAGGCACAGGGAATGTAATGGTGTAATGGTGACCAATCAGTGACATCTATGGATGACCACTACTGTGCTACTGTCCAGATGGCAATGACTACAAAAGGGAGCTGAAAGTGAAAATTGTCAAAATTTATAACAGGACCTCAGGGGGTGTCAGTGATGCAGGCATGGTTGTGTTCAGTGCTCTCTCTCAGCTGACTTAGTGTGAGCAAGCACACCGTTTTTTAGCTTCCAGCTCACATGCTTTTGTCTCAGCTCAGGAAGGATGGCTCCAGAGCAAACTAATTGATGCAGTAGCCAAATCGCTCACTCACAACTTTAATGCCAGGAGCTCACAAAGTAGAATTTTTGCTCACAAGACTCCACAGCTTAGAGGAAGCACTGGCTGTTTCATATGTGTGTCAAGCAATGCCATAAGTTACAACTGTGCCACAATGTGCTCAAGTTGCTAGGAAGCATTTCACTTTGTAACTGTCACCAGGTAATTTCATATGCAACTGAGGGCATTGTTGTCTATGTTAAAAAATATTTTATTGGGCCTGTAACTACAAATGATAAACGTCCTGCCAGGGTAATTTCTTGGGAGTTTAGAACATGCATCCATAGAAACCGGTAGGTATGCTGTAATTATAAAGTACTGTAGATAATACATATGACTGTTATTCATATGTATTATAAACATAACAACAACATAACATAACATAAATCTAGGTAGAGCAAGGTAATCTGGGCCATGAACACTGATGTTCTCCTTTCCTTTTGCCAGGTCATGCTGGGGTTTGAGGAGCTTGGATTTCCTCACTGTGTGGGAGCCCTGGATGGCTGCCACATCCCAATCCGGGCACGCAGAATACTACAATTGGAAACAACACTATTCAGTCCTCCTGCAGGGGACTGTGGACCACTGAGACCACTTCTTTGACGTTACAGTGGGTGAAGCCGGCAGGAGCCATGATGCTCATCTACTCAGGCGGTCCAGAATCATTGATGCAATAGACCGAGGCATATTAGTGCCCGGAAACCCCACACTGACAATTGAGGGGGCTCAGATCCCTCCCCTAGTGATTGCCAACGCCACATACCCCATGCACCGCTGGCTCATTACTCCCTACACCGGAGTGCTCATACCACGGCAGGCACCATTCAACAGGGTGCACAGCAGGGCCAGGTGTGTGGTGGAGCGGGCCTTTGGACGGCTAAAGGCTCACTGGAGGTGCCTGGGGGTCACACTGCAGGTGACAGAACCGAACATAAATGCAGTGCTGTGCGCCTGTGCAGTGCTGCACAACATTTGTGAGGAGCGTGGCCACCCAGTCACTGTGGAGGCCACGGAGCAAGAGAGCAATCCTGCCTCACAGCAACCCCAGCCAGGAGGGAATGAGGGGCACCGTGAGGAGGGGAGGGCAGTGTGTGCCGCAATCACCCAGTGGTTGCAGAGGCGGCACAGGCACTGAGTTGAGAATGACTTTCCCCTGCACTCTATGTCCCCACATTTATAAAACCTGCTGTATGTAAATATGTTATGAAATGCTGTTGATGTTGTTGTTTGTTAAAAATGTTTTGTTTGCCTTAGGTGTTGTTGTTCAGTAAAACCTTTAATCAAAAGAAAGGCTGAGCTGCGTTTTCCTGTGCAATCAGGGTATGTCATGGCTTAGGGAATCTGGCCACTGAGTCCCTTGGCCAGGGAGAACCCACTTTAAGGTGGCTTTCAGATGTCCCTTTGAGTATCCTATCATGTTCACAGTCATAGTGGCTAAAGAGGCACGTGGGTTTTTAAGAGTCCCTTGTGCATAAGGGTGTTAATGCTGAGCACCTACTTGTTATTTCAGAGGGCAAAAATACAGGCCGCATTGAGGTTTTGGAGCGAGCGATGCTGAGACTCCGCAGGGAGTTTCAAGGTGTTCATCTCACTGCAGCGGTTGCAGCCCAGGCAGAGGAGTAAGAATCTGAGGGGACTGAGGAGGGAGCTGGAGCAGGGGGGAGTAGTCTGTTTGTTTGTCCTTTGTGTTGTTATTATCCTGTTATGTTTGCAGTGTTTGATGTTTTGTAAATAGAGTTGTATAATTGTTCAAAGTTTTCAAAAGTTGTATATAAAGTTATATTTTCACAAAACAGTCGTTGTTATGCCTGGATTACCTCCCCTACTTAAAAAGGGGATACCCAAACTGACAGAGGGATAGGGAGGGTCTTGGGGGGGTACTAAATTTACTTGGAAGCATTCAACAGGCAACGGTTTGCACAGGAAAATATCGGCATCATGCTTGCTTGAGTGATTTTCTCTGCCAGAATGACAGAGCTATTATACATAAATGCATTTATTTTTTTGTTTAAACCTAAGGCACTGTTCTAGTTCCTAACAGTTCCACAATATCTGGAAACAGCAAAGGGGTAGGGGTGGGGGCAAGGCAACAGGGGCAGGGTCTGGCTTCCTAATTTAACCAGAATGTAAGAAAGGGAACCTCCTGGGTTCCAGAGAGAACATTTGTATGGGGGGGGGGAGCAAAAACACTGAGAAGGCATTTGCCAAACTGGGTTGAAATAGCTACTGCTGATTCAAGCAGTCTTTTGAGGGAGCAGCACTTTCAGAAGGACAGCTAGCTACTTAAAACAGTCATAGGAGCACATCATGGGTCTTCTCTCAAGTATCATTCCTTCATGCTGGACACAGTTGGGGCTAAAACAGGCAGCTTAACAGACAGCAGCTCTGAGGGCAGAGGCAAGCTTGATAAAACAAGCAGACAAACACAGGTAGAATAAATAACATGGCCAAACGGAAAGAAAAACTACACGACTGGAAGGGTCTAATACTGGTTTTATGTACACAAAAATACTTACATGTGTGAAGATAAACTTAAGTACATGTAATTTTAAAAAAGGAAAAACAAAACTATTTAAACGCAACTAACGACAATTGCACAGTGGGAAGGTTATGCCGAGCACTGCTCCCATGTGGCTGCCACCGGTTTCCTTGGGGTTTGCACAGAGAGCCACACAAGCCCTGTCAAAAGGACCAGAAGCTGCACAATAGTGGCATAGCTTGGTGGACTGTCCATTGCATCAACAAAACTTGCCTCTCCAAATGTCAGGGTGTGCACTGGCTTAAACCAAGATATGGAGCGTTGCCTATTAAAATGTATTATGGAAAGGCCACCCCACCCTTTGAAAGGCTTACGTGACTTAATGGGTTAAGTAAGATAACACACTCAATTCAACTGGTTCCCCTGGGCCCATCAAAAGCGTTCAGCTGGCCTTGGTTCCTCCCATTCTTATGAGCACCTCCTAACCACCCCTCACTCTGTGTAGCGTGTGCAGGCACTGGGGCTAATGAACAGCAGCATTTATGCACCCTATGACACATCACACCCGTCTTACAACAGAATCACTCAAGAGGTGCTGAAGAGGTTGACCCCACCTGTGAGGTGGCCCCTCCACCCTCCCCTCTGATTGCCCAGGTGAGGTCCGTAAGTGTGGCAAGCGCACCCTGAAGGATGCCACCTAGGGCCTCCCGGGACTGCCTCTCCTCCTCAAGAGAAGCGGTCATTAACGTCATGAAGTCCTCATGCTCCTTTCTGCTAGCCTCCAGCAGCACCTCATGCTGCCAGGTGCCCACCTGTGAGGTGGCTCCTCCACCCTCCCCTCTAATTGCCCAGGTGAGGTCCATGAGTGCAGCAAGTGCACCCTGAAGGATGCCATCTAGGGCCTCCTGGGACTGCCTCTCCTCCTCAAGAGAAGCGGTCATTAACGTCATGAAGTCCTCATGCTCCTTTCTGCTAGCCTCCAGCAGCGCCTCATGCTGCCGGGTGGAGTGCCTGATCATGTCTTCCCCAACTTTTTGCACCGCCAAAACCCACTTCATCCTCGCCCTTACGAAGGCCAGGCTGAATTTCAGCAACAGTTTCCTGAGGATGACTCTAGGTGGAAAATCTGTTTGGGAGAAAAAAGGGAAAGATACGTCGGGGAGTGGTTAACATGCAGCAGCCGTAGTCTCCATTCTCCACCTTCTTGTGCCCTGCTAAGCCACACCACCTGCGGGTCAAGGGTTCAGGCTTACCTGCTGGGTTTCCAGTGGCTGGACTCCCACATGCCTCCAGCTGGGTGGATGTTGATGTGCCTGTGGTACACAGGTGAGAGTAGGAGTGTTACGCAATGCAAATGTGCCAGTAAACGCTCAGGGGGAAGTGGCAGGGTGAAATCCTTGGGTGGTGGAGGGGGTTGGTTATGGACAGAAATAAACCATAGCGGTAGTCATCCCCTGAGAGCTGGTCTCACCATACCCACCTTCCTGTGGTGGGAAATCCTCCATATTCCCATCAATGTCTTCTTCGGCCCCTTCCTCTGCCTGTGTCAGTGGGATGTCTCCTTCTGGAATGAAGAGAAAATGCAGCCTGATGTCAATTGACCAGGTTCAGTGAACTGCACGCCATGCTACAGAAGAATCACAGGTATTACAGGCAACCAGACAGCCATTCCTGAGATACAGGTGGCTGGAGCAATAGGAAGGATGAGGAGTCAAATCCTGGACATGTCAGAATGGCTGTCATGACAATATTTCTGAGGGGTATCACGGCATACTGTCAGGTTGAGGTATTTTAAAATTTCCACAGGCCTGAATGTACTTTTTGAAATGGAGACTAGCTACATGTTCTGGTTGCCAAAATGCCTCTATCGTAGTATTATGAGAACAATCCAGATTACTGACTATAGGGAGAGATTACCTCAGTCACTAGAGGGCCGAGGCTGGAGAGTGTGGGGTGGGCTGCTTTGCGACTTGGCGGTGGATCCCTCCCACAATTGTATATGAACCCAGATATATACTCACCACATGTGCTGCCCGCTCCTGGTGGTGTCTCTGGTCCATCCTGGTTGAGGGGAAAGAGATCCAGGGTGGCTTCCTGAGAGAGAGAGATGCTCTGCTGGCTTGTGCTGGGCGCTGTCCTCTCCTGAAAGCTGTGTGACAGCCTCCTCCCTGCCACACTGGCTCTCCTGTGGAAGATCCGGCTGAGCTCCTCATAAAAGGGGCAGGTCTGCTGTGAGGCACCAGATTTCTCATTGCTGGCCACCACCTTTTTGAATTTCAGGCGAAGGCTCTTTGTTTTGTTGCGACATTCCTCCGCACTTCACCTAAAACCCTTGGCAGCCAAACCTTTTGAAATTTCTCTGAAAATATCAATGTTCCTAGTGGAACATTTCAGGTCTTCCTTGACTTTACTGTCCCCCCAGAGAGCTAGGAGCTCCAAAGTCTCCCTGCGGTGCCAGGAGAGCCGTCTCATGCCAGACATTACTGCAGAGTGTCGCTTTCCTGACAAAAGCCTGCCCTGAGGTGAACATGTGAAATGAGTTCCGGCACAAGACAGATACCTGTGCCACCTAAGTACTATTTCCACTTCAATCCAACCCCTCCAACAAAACACTTCCCTTTAAATGTTTGACCCAAAAATGGCCTCTGTGAGTTCCCAAACTCATTTAAATGCTACAACAAGTCACCGTTTAAACTTTGGTTTTATTAATGCAGAGGCAGAGCTTCGCCTATGCGCATACCGCCGACGTTTTAAAAAAAATGGCATGTGAAAAGCAGAAGCCTCGGGCAGCTTTCCAGAGGGAGGGGATGGAGGCACCCGGAAGCAGCTTGACACCTCAGGAGCGATCAGAGGTCAGAAAAGTGTGGCTAGAACCGGGGAATCAGGAAAACACCACTCGGGGACCTGGTAGCAAAATACTCCGGTTTAAAGGGGTTTTGATCCGGAAACTGATGGCTGGGGACGGTGCGCAGATGTTGGGTTTGTGAATGTGGATATAAAATCTGTTGCTGAATCATCACGACACCGGATCAAATGGCGCGTCTGACTGCACCCTAACTGTCACAATGCTCAGCCATATTTGCTACCCAAACACTTGGACCTTTACTTGAGCTTTCAAGCATCAGTAGCTATAGTATTTCTTCCCCCCACTCTCTCTTCTGCCTCTTCCTTTCTCACTTGAGTGGAATAACTTTCATTAGGGTGCCTGGAGTAACTGGCTCTTTACTTCTAGTAGAGATTATGTGACTGATATTATTTTGGCTGCTTTGAAAATGCTAATTCCCTAGCCCAGATATTTGTATTCTGTTTTTTCACCCTATCCTGATCTCAGTATTCCTTCCAGGCTTATACCAGCACCTTGCCACTTAGTTACAGACCACGGATCCTTTATAATCGGTATGTGGCTCACTATGAAGCTAGGTATAGAATCTAAGCCAATAGCTCCTTAGACCTGGAGTAAAAGGAGAAGGAAAGAAGATAGCATCCTTTCACTTATGGTATCTGAGTATTGATTTCTGCTTGAACTGGAAAGTAATAGCCACAGAGACATGTGTCTAGAAGGTACATGTCTTCTGATTGGTCAAAAAAAAGAGGTGGAATTGATTTTTGAACTCCAAATGCAGAGTCCCCCACAAAGCCAGAGAACAAGCTTCTTTTGAAATGGTGGGGATTTGCTAAAGCAGTTCATGACATAGAAATGGGGGTATGCCATTCAAAGGAAAATTCCATCGCGAAGTGCTACAGTGCCTAGAGCACACCTAAAGAAGCTTTTGGGATGCCAGCCTAAATAGTCACTGGACATTCAAGAGGAATTGTTTTGAGAATCAATATGTCCAGGAATTTTCTGATCTAATAAAAAAGATCAGTTGATTGAGTTCTCCTTCCCATTAGTTCCACTGACTAGTCACAACACATAATAGATGAGTTACCCTGTCAATAAAAATGTCCCTAACAATGCTGGTGGGAAAGAAGACATTTGATTGATTGGGCAGTGTTCAGTGGGCCTTGAAAAGAGCTTGGTGTGGAGGAAAAGATCAGCAACAAAACTACCATGACAAGAGAAATTAAGGAGAAATCCACATGCCAGAGGCACTAAATTATTAGAGAACTGTCTGACTAATAAGGGATACATCTGGTGTATTGAGAAGACACACATAAAAATCTCATTAATATCAAGGATTAATGTGAGTGCCTGACAAACTGCTTGGGTGAAACAAACATATTGAACTGAACCAAATCCAAATTCTGTGAGTTCCTGTGATAGCTAATGAGTATGACAGTGTGGATCAAAACAACACAGCTTCCTTCAGATTCTGTGAGTACCTTAGATTCATCACTATAGAGGATCCAATAATACTGTTCCTAAGCAAAGTACACTTGTTTAAGCACTTAAGAAATATAGTCTCATGTTTCCAAAATTCTTTTTCAACCAACTTGTATAGGACTCAATCCTATTCCCCCCATTTGGAGAACTGTAGCAACCATCCATTTACTTGATAACGTAACTAGTCCATTTACTTGATAATGTAGGACAACTGACCAAGGGGATGTGATTTCCGAATGTAATTTTTTATATTTTCTTTATATTTTCTTATTAAGAGTCTGATCATAGTATATTCAGACCCTAGTATTTAACCCAGGAAAGAAGAGATTTAGAATAGAATGATATGTATACCTGCATTTTATGATTGTATTTCTTTCTTTATGAAGTTAGATTTTGAGAAGTATTATTAAGTGTTAGAAGCCTTTAGATTTAATTAGACAACAATGGAACTTCAAGAAAATTGGAGAAATCAAGGGAGCGTTCTATGCAAAGCTGGCCATGGTAAAGGACAAAAACAGTAGGGACCTAACAAAAACAGAAGAGATTAGGAAAAGATGGCAAGAATACACAGAAGAACTATACAAGAAAGACCTCGATGTCCTTGACAACCACGACGGTATAATCACTGACCTCGAGCCAGACATCCTGGAATGTGAAGTTAAATGGGCCTTAGAAAGCATTACTAACAACAAAGCTAGTGGAGGTGATGGTATTCCAGCTGAGCTATTCAAAGTCTTAGAAGAGGATGCTGTTAAAGTTCTGCACTCCATTTGCCAGCAAATTTGGAAAACGCAACAGTGGCCACAGGATTGGAAAAGATCAGTATACATTCCAATCCCAAAGAAGGGCAACGCCAAGGAATGTTCAAACTATCGCACAATTGCACTCATATCACACGCTAGCAAGGTCATGCTCAAGATCCTACAAGCTAGGCTTCAACAGTACGTGGATAGAGAACTACCAGAAGTACAAGCTGGGTTTCGAAGAGGTAGAGGAACTAGAGATCAAATTGCCAACATTCGCTGGATTATGGAGAAAGCAAGAGAGTACCAGAAAAATATCTACTTCTGCTTCATTGACTATGCTAAAGCTTTTGACTGTGTGGATCACAACAAACTATGGCAGGTCCTTAAAGAGATGGGAGTACCAGACCACCTCACATGTCTCTTGAGAAACCTGTATAAGGGCCAAGAAGCGACAGTTAGAACCGGATACGGAACAACTGATTGGTTCAGCATAGGAAAAGGAGTACGACAAGGATGTATATTGTCGCCTTGCTTATTTAATATATATGCAGAGTACATCATGCGAAATGCTGGCCTGGATGAATCACAAGCGGGAATTAAGATTGCTGGGGAAAAGATCAACAACCTCAGATATGCAGATGATACCACTCTAATGGCTGAAAGTGAAAAGGATCTAAAGAGCCTCTTGCTCAGAGTAAAAGAGGAGAGCGCAAAAGTGGGCTTGAAGCTCAACATCAAAAAAACTAAGATCATGGCATCCGGCCCCATCACTCCTTGGCAAATAGAAGGGGAAGTCGTGGAAGTAGTGACAGACTTCACGTTCCTGGGATCCCAGATCACCGCAGACTGTGACTGCAGCCATGAAATTAAAAGACGCCTGCTCCTTGGGAGGAAAGCGATGGCGAACCTAAACAGCATGATAAAAAGTAGAGACATCACCCTGCCAACAAAAGTCCGCATGGTCAAAGCAATGGTATTCCCAGTAGTCATGTATGGCTGCGAGAGCTGGACTATAAGGAAGGCCGAGCGCCGAAGAATAGATTCTTTTGAACTATGGTGCTGGAGAAGACTCTTGAGAGTCCCTTGGACTGCAAGAAGAACAAATCAGTCAATCCTCAAAGAAATCAACCCTGACTGTTCCCTGGAAGGCCAGATAATGAAACTGAAGCTCAAATACTTTGGCCACCAAATGAGAAGGGAGCACTCACTGGAGAAGACCCTGATGCTGGGAAAGATTGAAGGTCAAAGAAGACAGGGATGGCAAAGGATGAGATGGTTAGACAGTGTCATAGACGCAATGAACATGAAATTGAGCAAACTTCAGAGGACGGTGGAAGATAGGAAGACCTGGCGTCATCTGGTCCATGGGGTCGCAAAGAGTCGGAATGTGCGACTGAACAACAACAAAGACAACAATAGAATGGAATGTGCATTTGGAAGCTACAGGCCTGTCTGCTGACAGGCACCCAAGGCCAAAGATATGTGAAGAAAATGGTTTGAGTGTTCCCAAAATAATATCTCCCTTTGTAAAAGAATGGCAGATGGTCCCAGGAAGCCTGCCAAGAGCTATGTTTAATGAGAACCATTGCTCCTTATCAGACTATTTTCCAGAGTTGGGCAGGGGCAAACAAGCCCTGAACAAGGCCAGATGAAGACCCAGTGTTCTCCAAAGTTTCTCATTGTTCTGAGACCAAATAAACAGACGTAATCAGCTACATTCTTGACCAGTGTAGAGGTAGACTAATAGGAAGGTGCAGAGTCAAATGATGCTCTGGTGATGCTACCTGTCTGACACCAATTAGTGATTTTCCTCTGTGTAAACTATAACTGATGTCATCTAGGGTATAAGACCTTCTGCCCTTCCTGGTTATGGCAGTATACAGCTTGGTATTGCTGGGTGCCAAGGTATCCAGCCCTGTATCTCCTGTTTCTTGCAATAAACAGATAATCATCTAATTCACTGGACTCTGCCTGTGTGTTCCATATTTCACCCCGGGGGCACACAGGGCACAGATTTGTGCTACAGTAATTATGTGTGATGCTCTTATTTGCATGTGGGTTGAACCCTTTAGATCCCTTCAGCCCATACATGTATGCCTCCTGATATACTGATCAAGCCTTGGATATCCCAAGAATAAGTATTGCAAGGTCCGACAGTTATATCAATATAAAGGGAGGCAGAGTGGAGAATAATTGTGGAGGGGGAGGGAAGACCTGACAATGAAATGAAATTTTGCACACATGAAAAAAAATCAGAATTCAGATTCAACCACACAATAATTGTGTGGTAAAGAGTGACCTTGTTAGTCCAAAACAACCCTTAAAAGGCAAATGTGGCTACTGTGTGGCTATATGGGTTAATTTGTAGGAAGTGGAAGTCTAGGTGGTTAAGCCTGATCGAAGAGTTAGATTTTTGATCTTGGGAACTCTTCCAAATGCTATTATTCCACAAAATCTGTACATCACCAAAAACCATTCTCCAGGAGTTGTGATTCTAAAGAAAAACTGCCCTCTTTATGGAATGAGATGTTATTTCCACATAATATCATAATGTGCATGAATTACAACTCTGCAACTTTCCCCCATTATTTGTTCCGTGCTTATGTATGAATAAAATTTTCATTCTTATTATTTTTCTTTGATATCCATTAGGTGCTTATGCTAGATAGCCATGTATTTATGTGACAGTCTCAAGAAATATAGTAACAGAAAACAAATGTGCTTGTACTTAAAAATACAAAAAAGGTCATTTGCACAGCATACATATATAATGACACTTTAAATATTTTTCAGTTCAAATGAAGCTAAAATCAAGCTTGTTTCAGCAAGGTCTCATTGCAATGGAACAGATTAGACCTCAAAAAAAGGTTATTCTACTGCATCCACATTTCTTAAATCTACAACAATACTAATACATGATGGGACTTCCATAAATTAAGATTCAGTGTCCTGATCCTTCATTTTCAGATCAGGCATTTTGAGATAAGGCTCTGTACACAGCCTGAAAACAGGAGACAGGCTTTGGAGACGCTGTCTTGAAGCATCTTCTCTTCCTCATGGAGAACAGCTAAAGGGAAGGCAGAGTTTATGACATCTATGAAACCAGATGCCCTGGTTCTCTGGACATTTTACTTGCAGCTCAAAAAGGTAGCACATCATGAGTGGCTGGTCATCAGTAGGACTTATTCTTTTCTAAATTGGCCATAGAAATAATGGAGGTTTGTCTGCCTTAATTGTTGGACAGGGATCACTTTGTGATAAGTCTTGATTGGATTTCATATAACACAGCCTTAGGTCACTGCAATATAGACAATGTCAGTATGAGTGAAGAGGAATGCTACAGAACTGGAAACCCTCTTGAGACATCTGTTGGAAGAGAGTGGGGCTTTCCTCTACTTAGCCTGGGGATCTGGGATGGGGAGTACATGCTTCACATGGAGTACATGCAGTGCATGCTCCAAAAGGTCCCAGGTTCAGTCTCTGATATCTCCACTGAAAGTATCTCAAGTTGTAGATGTTAAAAATGGGCTGCTGGGGGAAAGATGTGTGTGTGTGTGTGTGTGTGTGTGTGTGTAAACCATCTGGGCATGTCAATCTCAATTATTCAAAGGGTAGTGGATTGGATGATGTGGACTGTGAGGAGCCAACCAAGTCCTACTCAATTATCAAGGTGAATTTGGAGGTTCCTGTTCAGGTGAAGCATTTTGGGAATTTTAAAGAAAGCAAAAAGAGTTTCAGTAAGACCAGCAACACTTCCCAAGGATGTTCCTGTCCATAGAAGACACTATGGACTATGTTGCCACTATGTTTCTCAGTAAGACCAGCAATACTTCCCAAGGATGTTCCTGAAGTTCCTGTCCATAGAGGACACTATGGACTATGTTGCCACTATGTTTCTACATGTGTCACTCCTTTAGTCATGCCCTTCTCAATCAGTAGACATCCTCAGAACCTTGATCCAGAAATAAAAGTAGTGAGTTTATCTGTGATCAGGGATTTTTTCTTTCATACCTCTAAAGGCCAGTATTTGGTGGTATAGGAATAAGAGATGCCTGCAGTTTTTATCCAGAAAATGTATGTTCAGCTGTCATGAGTCTGAAAAACACTGCTCTAGCTTCTGGCTAAGTATGTTTTAGTTAGCTGAGAGGATCCAACTGGTCATCATCATAAATTCAAGCACTTCACATTAGTCACTGGCCAGTGCATGGCTAAAATTCAGGAAATGATTGAGGGAGAAACAATATATTGTGGAAGGATGAGAAGGATTTTCATAACTAATACAGTCCACTCCACTTATACCATTCAAGTTTACTTCAGCTCCTACTTTTTCATGTAAAACAAATATCTGATGTAGATTGCTTTATTACTTCAGTCTTTCCAGTTATGCCATGTCGAAGGCCATAGGGAGGGGAGATTAGACAGGCTAGGTGCAGTAGGCCATCTGCTGTGGTTGGAGCAGGAGTAGCAGTTATTCAAGGATCACATGATCAGAAGCAGGAATTCATCACCCCTGACAGATCACAACTTGTTCTGACAAAAGGATTAGAATCCCCAACCTGGATGTGAAGGTCCAGTGTCTGGGGGGGGGGGGGATCTTACCTATGGGGCAATGTGGGCAATGAACCCAAGCACTTCCAAGCTTGTTTCTACAGCAAACCCACAAACCAAGAATTGTAGAGACATAATGTAGAGACAACATCTGAGAACCCCCGATTCTGAATTTCCACATGGTACAAGGGATGTAATAGCAGTTAGTGTGGTGAGTTACTGGGAGGAGGTCCACTGAGTGATGGAGTTGTGATGCCCTTACTGGAGAATGTCAAGAGGCAGTGACTGTAGTCCTGCAGGTCTGAATCTCTCAACTGGGTTTGCTCTAGGGCCACCCTCCCATCAGCCCACCATGAAAACTGCTGCTGTGTAGATAATATACAAGGTGATATATTGAATTTAAACCATAAAGCTTTGCATCCATTCTTATTGTCACATCACCTAAAACAAATAACTACCTACACCATCATTATTTTTGTGCTGTTGTGTTGCATGCAGTATTTCCCCCCCTCTGGGACAGCAAGGATCACAAAGAGAAATTAACCAAATGGATTAGGGCAGCCACTATCTCCTTCCAAACAAAAATAGAGCCATATATTGATGCCGTTTGCTACACTTGCAATATTCACAATGTTAGAATGATTGCTTTAATCAAAGACAATAAAATGCTTTTGTTGATGAGGAACCATCCTGTTTCCTCTGAGAAAAAAAGGCCCACATATAACTGGGTTGGGAGATAAGAGATACATGCATTTATAGATATACTTGAAAGAAACTTGCAAATGTAAGTTAAAACATAAGCATCTTATTACTTTCACCCTAGCTATGTTCTTCTGCTCTAAATAAGAGATCTGTGAAACTTCCCTGTGAATTTGTGCTAATTTTAGCATATTGAATTTTCACCTAAAGTGGAATTTCACCTAAAGCGGAATTTTACCAAAGTGGAATTTCAAACCAAATATGGAGATGTGAAGGGCTGGGGTTTGCACACAAAAAAGAATGGTATTTTTTGGGTTCGGGTGTATTGAAAAAAATCAGTATTTCTCAATATTCCCAGATCCCAACATCAATATGATATTGGGATTCAAAAAATAATTGGGATTGCCAAATTTATTTGACTCCATTATACCCTATGGGAGAAGGGGGTGGGTTAACTCACACCGCTTCTGGGTTCTTTCGTGTGCTGCATAACTTGCAAAAGTCATTTAAATGAAAAGTTTCCTTTTAAATGGCTTTTGCAAGTCAAGCCATACATGAGCAAACTCAAAGCAGGGTGAGTTCCCTGGAAGCTCAGCTGGGGCTCTTCTGGGCAGCCCTTCATCAGAGAGGAGGGAGGGAAGATCTCAGATCTCCCCCCCCCCCTTTCCATTCTGCTGGCCTCGGGAGCCATGGCCAGCAGAAAGGAGGGAGATTCTGCTGGACTTGGGGAAAGTTCTCCCCACAAGATCGGCTCCTGGGAGAGCTCTGTTGAGCAGTCCGGTTTCAACTGGGCAGCCCATAGAGCCCCAACAGAGGCTGTGGGGAGAGTTCTACCTATAGGATTGGCTCCTTAGAAGGCTTTATTGTGCAGTATGGTTTGAACCAGGTTGTCCAGCAGAGCCCCTGCTGAGGCTGTGGTGACAGCTCTTCCCGCAGGATTGGCTCCTTTGCAGGCTCTGTTGAGTAGTCTGAGGCTATGGGGAGAGTTCTCCCTGCAAAATTATCTCCTTTTGCAGGTTTAAACCAGGCTGCCCAGCAGAGCCTCCCCCAAGGCTGCGGAGAGAGTTCTTCCCACAGGATCGGCTCTTTTGCAGGCTCTCTTGGGCAGTCCAGTTTGAACCAGGTTGGCCAGCAGAGCCCCCACCAAGACTGCAGGGAGAGTTCTCCCTACAGGATTGGCTCCTTTGCAGACTCTGTTGGCAGTCTGGTTTGAACCAGGCTTCCCAGCAGAGCCCCCACTAAGCCTGCAGGCAAGAGAGGATCAGCTGGGCCAGCACGGAGCTGTCAGCTGCCACTGCCCCGGCCAATTCCGGGTTGGCTCCTCTTGCACCTTGGGCAGCTAGCAGCAGATCAGCTTTTTAAAGGGCTTTCTTGGGCATCACTCCCACAGCTCAGCTGCTTCAAGGGGCTTTCTTGGGCAGCACTGGCTGACTAAGAAAACCCCTTTGAGCAAATAATCCATGCAGAGCAGTTTGCTCTTAGAGGATCAGCTGTTTAGAGGGGCTTTCTTTGATAGTGCTGGCTTCCTAAGAAAGTCCCTTTAAACAGCTGATCCTTGAGGAGCAGTTTGCTCTGTGTAGCCCAGCTGTTCAAAGGGGCTTTCTTGGGCAGTGCTGACTGCCTATGAAAGTTCATTTAAACTGCTAATCTACGCAGAGCAGTTTGTGCTGCATGACTCCGCTGTTTAAAGGAGCTTTCTTGGGTTCAGCTCTGAGCCATTTATACCAAACAGCTGTGCTGTGGAGTGCGGCTCAGCTGTTTGGTTTAAATGGCTTTGAGCTATTTAAACCTCTACATTCTGCTCCCCATCAAAAGAGCAGTGGCAAGCAGAAAGCAGGGGTCATAAACCCATATGAACCAGTTCGTTTTGTGAACAAACCTCCTGTTTAATATAGGTCCTTGGTTTGTTTTGTGTTTCAGCCATGAACCAAACCGTAAATATGTGGTTCATGCCCATCCCTAACATCTAATGAGTTTCATAGCAGAACAGGAACTTGAACTAGACCTAGGTCAACCTTCTCACTGCTATACTGTCTATATAACTTATTACTACTTTATTACTCCTTACTACTACTTTGGAGGAGCTGCGGTGGCTCAAGTGGTTAAGACGCTGAACTGCAGGCTGTGGAAGGTCAGTAGTTCAGCAGTTCAAGACCCGGGTGCCGCAAGACAGGGTGAGCTCCCGTCTCTAGTTCCAGCTCCTGCCAACCTAGCAGTTCGAAAGCAAGAAATTGCAAGTAGATAAATAGGTACCACTTCGGTGGGAAGGTAACAGCATTCCGTGCGCCTTGGTGTTTAGTCATGCCGGCCACATGACCACGGAAACGTCTTCGGACAGCGCTGGCTCTTCGGCTTTGAAACGGAGATGAGCACCGCAACCCTAGAGTCGGATTCGACTGGCTTTCGAGCAAGGGAACCTTTACCTTTACCTTTACTACTTATTCAGTAGTATACTACTGTTTATACAGGACCCTTAACCCCAGTAAAAGTATCAGGCCTCTATTCTCCTTGATCACTGCTGCAGTGGTTGTCTTTAAAATCTCAGTGAAGCTGCATCATGAACCAGTCTCCTTATCCTTACATAACGGGTCTCCCACACAACACACAGCCTCCTTCCTTTCCTGCACATGATCTCTAACTGTTCTTGTAATTAAGTCTGTGCTGCTGATCCTTACTGGCAACTCACCATCTGTGGAGCAAGAAATGCTGGCCTCAATGTGATTTTGCACATTTTATTTTCCTCAGTTCCACCCCCTTTAATTAAACTCAGTTTCCGCCTGACTATCTTGGAGAGAATCACATAACACAAGGTGGCCAGAGCTTTCTCCAAGGCCGTGACAAATGGGCAGGAAGACTGGAAAAACTGGAGACAATCTGGAACATTAAACAGCGTTGTCTAAATCAGTTCATTTCCTTTGGATTGTAAAAGGAAACCAATTCAGGGAACTAGATGGCAGTGCATGACATTTCTATGTGTTTGTTTGGTTTGTTTAAAAAATTGGAAGGCATTTTTCAGATAGTATGGAAATCAGCAGTACATTTGGAGGAAACCATTGATTTGACAGCCCTACAGATCTAGCAAACAACCCCAAATCAGCAGTAATGTCAATTTTATTCATAATACTAGATATCAAGGTCATCAAATGAACTGGCTGGGAACATGTTCTGCACTTTTTGAAAATCACATAACTCACTTAAGGAATGTATTACCACATTATATGGTGATATTTGTTCTTGGATGGCTTTGGAAGTGATTGGACAGATTCCCAGGTAATGATTCTACCAATGACTTAGTTATGACATATACATGGATCCTCTGTGTACACAAGCTGTATACCTCTGAATTCTACCAATGACTTAGTTATGACATGTACACAAGCTGTATACCTCTCAGTTCCAGATACTGCGGAAAACAATAGCCCAACTTTCATGTTTTGCTTGTCAGGTTCCTAAGACATCTGTTTAGCCAAAGTTGGAAACAATTTGCTGGATTTGATGGACCTGATATAGTAAGGCAATACTGATGTTCTCTGAACTACAGAAAGTACCAAAACCACAGCATAATTTGGCTGCTACTATCTATGAATGCAGCCTACTCTGTCAGCCAAAGACGATGGAGAGAGAGAACATCTATCCAGAAGATGTCACTGAGAGCTATGGATGTGTCTCCATCATGATTACAGAGATCTGTGAATCTGAAGTATATCTATGTATTCAAAAGCCCAACATTTGTTTTTAACACAACACCTACAACCTCAATTTGAATGGGTCCAACTTACTCTTTTTCTAAAGAAATTTTTCACTATTTTTCAGCCGCTGTATTCTTGTAGTAGCAGAAAAGCCAGTCAGAATGTCCTTTTAGTGTTGTGTGTTGGGGGGGGGATAAAAGAAGCATTAAATAACAAACAGGGTAGAAGTTCAGCCTACAATCCTATGCAGAGTCTCTCTAGTCTAAAACCATTAACCCCAAAGGCTTTAGAATGGAGCAACTGTGATGTTGTGGTCAGGGGTGCCATTCAGAGATGGAGGATGTTTTTGGAATTTTATGTCTTGATAAACCTCCCAAATATAAAGGAGTCTTCTTGTGGCACCTTAAAGACTAATAGATTTATTGAACTGTAATTTTGTGTTGGGGTGTGGGGGAAGGTCACTTCATCAGATGCTTCTCAGAAGTAGGCTGTAGTTCATGAAAGCTTATTTATCAATCAATCCATCTGTCATTAAGGTGCTACAAGATTCTGTTTTGTTTCTACAGTGGCAGAATAATGCAATTGTCCCACTAGAAGGTATAAGTGCCAAAGAAACATTGAAAGGTAAGGGAATATTGAATGTCTGTATTTTGATGGGCCATTCTCTGTTCTGTAGACAGTGGCACAGGAGAGAAATGTGTATTTTACCTAACAGTGCAATTACTTCATTAGTTATTTGAATGACGATGCCTCATACCAAGAAGGGTCACGTATATTCAGACTCAAAAGAGAGAGATTAAAACATGGAATATTAACTCACACCATTTCTGAAGGAAACTCTCCCTCCCCCCCCATTTTGAATTCTAGTGTGAACAGAAGGCATATCCCACCTTGACTGAAAACTCGCTGGGTCAGGAAGAGCAGACAAATTTGTGCTGGGTTTGGCACACAGGCCACCAGTTGGCTTCCCTTGAAACAAGGAAATATTTAATCTTTTTGCAAGAAACAAAGCCTTATGATGGCAATCCACTGATGTAAATAGCAGAAAACTGCTAAACAGCTTTAGATTACACGGCTTTAATTCATGCAACCCCATCAGAACTCTGTTTTCTGTCATGCCACTGCAAAGGCGGAGGAGATTATGCCTGGTTTCAGTGGCGTGTGCTGAAAGTCAGTCTGCCAAGAGCTTAGTATGTGAGCACAAGACTGAGTCAGACCACTGATCTACTCTGACTGGCAGTGGCTCTTCAGGGTCTCGGGTAGAGAACTTCTGTATCCTCCACTACCTGTTCCTGATGACTGGATATGCAGGGGATTGAACCTTGGGACTTCTGCATGCAAAGCAGGTGCTCTACCACTGACCTTTCCCATCCAAATACTCACCAAGATAAACCCTGCTTTGCTTCTGAGATCTGATGAGATCAGGCTAGCCTGGGCCATCCAGGCCAGGGCACCACTGACCTATGGCTCTGAACCATTACTGTCCTAATGGTAATTGCATGTCTAAAAGCCTTGGCCAGGTGTTTTTGTTTTGGGGTTTTTTTGTTAGTAGCATTACACTGATGGGGTTCTGGCATGCAAATGTTTACATTGTTACCCAAAATCTTAACAAATACTAGTATGGCAGCAATTCAGATAAATGACCATGTTCTCCTTGTTGCAAGCCGTGGACCATCTCTGAATCAAGCAGTCTCTGACATAGTTTTTGACTTACAGTCTTCAGTCTCGTGTCCCAATTCGACCACCTCAGTTTGAACTATGTTAGCTTTGCCTAAAGATTATATGGTTCCTAAAAGAATGCTGTCATTTATTATTTACATAAAACTTTTATATCATGCCTTTTTGCCCAGTCATGGCCACCATAGCTGACTACTGCCTTTTTTTTGCCCTCAAGTCAGAGCTCACTAATGGCAGCCCTGTAGCATTTTCAAGGCAAGAGATGTCAGAGGTGGATTGCCATTGCCTGACCTTGCATCATGATCCTGGTATTCCTTGGCGATCTCTCTAGCCATGACTAACCTTGCTTAGCTTCCAAATTCAGATGACATTGGGCTAGCCTCGGCCATCCAGGTGAAAGTACTACTGCCATAAAGTAGCAAAATCTGCAGATTCAGCAGCACAGGTTGGAATATCAAGGAGCCATGGAACCTCTTCCACAGGTGTCACTGTAGCGTCATAACAGTTTCCAGCCAAAGTGGGCAGTAGGGGTGTGCATTCAGAATAAGCCAAATAAATACCAAAAAAAAAAAGGTTATTGGTATATTTCAAGAATTTATTAAGCCAAATACAGAACAGAAACCTGAATTCAGCTATCGATATGGCTCAGCCTGAAAACAGGTGAATATTTTATTTTATTTTATTGCTTTTATCCAGGCAAACAGCCCCAGCCAAAGCAGCATGGCACTGTTAGCTGTGTGTCACCCCAGCCCAACTGATCCTCTTTTGCAGCTCTGAGCTGGAAAATTATCCATGGCCCCAGTCACACTGGGAAAAATAGGTGCGGCCAAAGTGCGGCTTTTTTGAGCCGCACCAAAAGAGACACGCGGCAGCGGGATCAGACAGTTCCCCCCAGCTGCCGCACAGGTCCTCCCCGGCATGATCAGATGCTGGGAGAAAGCCACAGAAGGGAGCGCGAGGCAGCTGGCTGCGCATGTGTGCGCATGCGCAGTTCGGCTGGGACCGACCTCACAGGCGGCGGGAGAGACGGACGCGCCGGCGATCAGACAGCCGTCCCTGCAGCGGATTTTCAGGTAGGTAGTAGTGTTTTCTGGGGGGGGGTTGATGCACAGTTTTGCCTGGAAGGGACGGATTGTGGACGGGTGCGCACCGCTTCCCAGATGTTGCGGTGTGATCACGCCCACTTGATGCGCCCCTGATCCGTCCCTCTCGCGTGGCAAATCCTCCCGTGTGACCGGGGCCCATGTAGAACATTTGTTTAAAGGGGCTTTCTTAGAGATCCAGCATTGCCCAAGAAAGCCCCTTTAAACAGCTGATCTGCAAGGAGCCATGAGGATCCTTAGGAAGCAATGCCACGCTGCCAAGATCAGCTGTTTAAAGGGGCCAGCTGCCCATGAAAACCACTTTAAACAGCTTCGCTAGGGGGTTCAGTTTGCTTTGCAGAGCTTAACTGTTTAAAGAGGCTTTCTTGGACAGTGCTGGCTGCCCAAGAACACCTCTTTAAACAGCTGAAACTTGTGAAGCTGTTTGCTCTGTGCAGCTCAGCTTTTCAAAGGGGCTTTCTTGGGCAGCCAGCTCTAGGGACTGATTGCCTAAGAAAGCCCAGGGGTTTGGACCCCTGCTTTAGCTCTTCACAAACCACCAGGAACTGCATCAAGATTTGTGAAATTTTGTGGCAGTTTTTCAGCTCCCAAACATTGCTTTACAAACTCTGAACCAGCCAAAATTCATGACAAACTTTTGTTCATCAGCCGGTTCATGTTCATCTTTATTAGATGAGCTTGGGTCAGTCATTCTGCCTCAGCCTAACTTACTTCACGAGGTCATGAGAGTAAAATGGAGAAAGAGGTGTTACCAAAAGGTCAAGGTTATATACGTGCATGTGTCCTCACAGCATGCAAGTCTCAGTCGCTGATCTGTGGGGATCTTGATAAGGTGAGAATTACTATTTCTCCAGAGAAAAAGGAAAGGGAGACAGATCCTTAATCAAATAGTAACAGAAGAATAATAGTAACATAGAATAAGAAAACTAGTAGCTACACATCTAGGCATTAAAACACAGGTGGAAGCTGTAGGCAGAAGAGCCAGTTTTGAGTAGTGGTTAAGTGTGTAGACTCTAATCTGGGAGAACCGGGTTTGATTCCCCACTGCACCACTTGCACCTGACTGGATGACCTTGGGCAAGCCATAGTTCTGGCACAGCTGTTCTTGAAAAAGAGCAGTTTCAGCCCCACCTACCTCACAGGGTGTCTGTTGTGGGGAGGGGAAGGGGAAGGAGTTTGTAAGCTGCTCTGAGATTCTTTTGTGTAGTGAAGGGTGGGGTATAAATCCAATCTCCTCCTCCTCATTTCTCTTCTTCTAAGTAATAAAAATATGACAGCAATTAGTTGCCATCTGCTGTACATAAAGTAGTTTGGCTAACACAAGCTTCCCTGAATGCAGGGAATTCATGGAAGCGATTGTGACCGTCTTTCTCTTTCTCCACAGCCCACTGCATCCCTAGGCAACCTGCTGGTGAGGGCCAGGAGATCCTTCAGAGTAATATGCCTGGATGTCATAGTCATAGTGTTGCCAGCTCTGAGTTGGGAAATACCTGGGGGTTTGGGAGTGGATCCTGGGGAGGGGAGGGTTTGGGAAGGGGAGGGATTTCAATGGGTTATAATGCCATAGAGTCCACTTTCCAAAGCAGCCATTTTCAGTTCTAACCCCAGGAGATCTCCAGCCACCACCTGGAAACTGGTAACCCTACATAGTCAAGGTCAAGTGGCTGAAGCAGATCATGCTAAAGCTGAATCCAGACAAGATGGAGGTGATGCTGCTTGGTAATATGGAGACTTTACCTACCTTAGATGGTGTAGGGCTGTGACATCCTCTGGAAAGAGTCTGGGAGTGCTACTACATTCTATGCTGCTGTTAAAGGATCCAGGAAATGGTTATTCTTCTAGCTTTCTTAAATTTATCTTGCTGGCCACTCTTGGGCTCATTCTTTTTTTCAGCATTGACACTGTCCCTGAAGAAGTAAGGAAGATCTCACATTGGCTTAGTTTCAGAAATATGGCAGGAACATGCTGTTTAGACAGACCTGTGCTGGTTACTAAATATTAGGAGGGGATTTCTGGGCAGAATATAGCAAAAGGTAGCCAGAATTACCCCCTCACTCCTGTATGAGCTTGGCATATTCTTTTGAAGGTTCTATAGTCCTCAGAAGCGGGGGGGGGGGGGCTTCTACGTGTAGTCATAATAATATGTGCGAACTAGCTCTGTTCATAGAAGACTTTGAGACAACCCTCTGAATTTGATAAAACCTAGAGAGGCTTGGGGGGGGGCTTTGAGATATTGCATTGTCTTATTGATTTCACAGAAGCCAGCTTTCCATCCATCTTTTGCCAGCTGGTGATAGCCATCCTGAACAAGCAGCAGCAGCAGCCTTCAGTTGGAAAGTTGGAAGCAGAACAGGAAGTGGTGGCGGCTACAAGCATGGACGGCTTCAAAAGGGAATTAGATAAGCATATGGAGCAGAGGTCCATCAATGGCTATTAGCCACAAGGTATAGATAGGGACTCTGGGGCAAGTGATGCTCTGTCTTCTTGGTGCTTGGGGGGGTCAACAGTGGGATGGCTTCTAATGTTCTGGCCCCACTGGTGGGCCTCCTGATGGCACCTGGTATTTCTGGCCACTGTGTGACAGAGTGTTGGACTGGATGGGCTTTTGGCCTGATCCAATATTGGCATCTCTTATGTTCTTATGTTAACTCCTATGTCCCTTCATTTATGGGCTAAGCAATATTCTGTCCTTTGCTTGGCAGGTTGCAGGATGAGGGAAGCAGCTATTTACCACATGTTTGTACTTTGGGAAGTAGCAGTCCTTCAGGCATGAACTGGTGAAAGCTTCTTCCTTCCTTTGCAGTATCTAATGTTGCAAAACAGAGAGCTGTAAGGAACTTGGGATAATCAGCTAGTTGGCAGCTTAAGGATTGGAGATGAGGGATCTGGAGAGATGGTTCCATGATGTTGTGAGTACACCACAGAGACATAGAGTTGAGAGGAGATATGGTTCCATGATGTTGTGTTGTGAGTACACCACAGAGACATAGAGACAGTTAGGGCTCAACACCCTGTATCTGTCTATGAGTATGAAGCACACAGTGTTAATACTAGTTCATAAGAGTTTTCTTCCCTAGATTAAAAAAAAAATGTGTGAACTTTGAATGGGTCTACTCACCACATCACAGAAATGAGTTGTACTGAATTTTTGTTTTCAGCCATGTAGAGGCCAGTACATTCTGTAAGAATAAATTGGATTGAATGAGAGTCTTGCACAATGTTGGCAAGGGAAGGCAGCTGTTCCCCTTCCTTTTCTACAATCTGTTTTGTGATCACAGAGTCAGTTTCTTACAGTTACTGCATGGCTGTCCAAGAAATGCCTCTGGACTTATACTAGTGTGGCAGAGGTAAAATAGACAATATGAATCTAAAAACTGTGCATTGGATTCCATGTGAGTCTTGTGCTGGTTCAATGTAGCTACTCTCTACATTGCTCTCACATGGACAAGCAGATGACAGTTGCTCTGAGGAGCTGGAAGACTCAAGGCTAAAAGTGGATGGCCAATGAGGCATGCAGAACATGGACAGCCAAGGTAGGTGGCGTCCCATCTTTCATCCCTCACATTTGTACATTTAATACATGTGAAATTCTGCATACAGTCAACATGCATAATGTCATCACACAACACTATAGCCAGTGTACAGCCTTCCTTCTTCTGTGGTTAAGGCAGCAACTAGCCTAGTAGCCTATTGCATGAGAGCAGTTGTACATGAGATGCAGCAAGGGAAGGCACCTCACATGTCAAGATGTATGGC
>NW_015166451.1:716936-732247 GCF_001447785.1 Gekko japonicus | reverse complement strand
CTCGACTGTGCGACTGAACAACAACGAATATAAAAGTATTCTGATCAGGTTTTATTTTTTGTAATTTCACCAAAGACAATTTGAGCAAGGTGTGCCCTCACCTGGATAGCCCAGGCCAGCCTGATCTTGTCAGATCTCGGAAGCTAAGTAGGGTCACCTCTGGCAAGTACTTGGATGGGAGACCTCCTTAAAATACCAGCACTCAGCCACCTCTCTGAATATCCTCCAGGCCCCCAGTGGGGGTCAGTCACCAGAGGTCGCCATGACTTCCAGGTGCGTACACACACATATGAAAAATACAAAAAAATACCCAAAGCCCTGAGCAAATTGTGTGGGGAAACAGATGTCCAAAAATGCTGGGGTTTTTAAAAATTTTAATGTGATACCTCTGACTAAGAGGACTCATGTATCATGTACATGGTTTCTGTATTGTATTAATGAGTTTAATTTGTGTGTGGAGGTCTTGATTTTCTACCAACAATTTTTAACCGGTGTTGCAATGGCCTTCGGCTACAGCAATAAAGTTTGATTGAAATGAATCAATCAGCTAATTCTCTTTTTTTTTTAAGGATGAGAGCCCAATCGCAAATCTCTTCCATATTGCCTAGTTAAACCTTTAATTTAGAGTCTTCCAGAAAAATTATGTGTTATTTAAATCTGGGCTGTATTTTGATTGTGCTCGGTTGATTGATCCAAAGCTCCCAGAGGTGGCTACACAAGTGCTTCAACAAACATGTGTAAATCTTTCTACATCATTCACACCATAGCAGGACACACCATTGCATATCCAGTAATCAGGGAATTATCATGCATGCTACACAACAACCTTCAACCACAGGAGAGTGATAAGATTTTCTCCATCCACTGTTTAAGGTTCCTTGAGGCAGAGGAGGGGGATATTGCTAATCTATTCGAATTGTAGCCACCTGAGAATTATTTTCAGATTTCTTTATAGCCGGTCATATGGTAATCTAGATATTTTTTTAGCCTTAAGCCAGCATCTCTTCATCTCCTGCTATTTTAATAAAAACCTCAAAACAACGGAAATAATTGGTTTTACAGCCTTTTTAAAAAAAACAGAATTGTTGTTGTTGTTGTTGTTGTTGTTATTATAATTATATTTCTTTTAAAATGAAAGCATGTCACATCACAAAGAAACTCCAGCTTTGCAGGGTACCCGTTGAACCTAAGTAACGGGGATTTATAAAACTTTTGAAGATAAACCACTGGAATAATCATACTTGGAATACAAAATAAAATCCACACTCATCCGAACGTCAGAATTCAGGCCAGGAAAGTTAAATGCACAACATTTAAATTTTGCATGGAGAGTAAACTGTGCAAATCAACACAACTTCTGAATACTCAACTGCTTCCTTTTCTGGCCTCAGTATTTGAACAGTTCCTCCAAGGGATGCCAGTCTTCAGGTGGGGATCGGGATCCCCTGGAATTACAGCTCAACTACAGACTACAGAGATCAGTTCCCCTGAAGAAAATGGATGTTCTGGAGGGTGGACTCTATGGCATTGTGCCCCACTGAGGACCCTGTCCTCCCCAGGCTCCCTCCCCAAATCTCCAGGAGTTTCCCAACCTGGATCTGGCAACCCTGTGCCCCCCCTCCCCTGCTGGTGGCCTGGGGGGACCTGACATCTCTAGTTCTTGCTGCTGTATATGGTCAGGCTTTAAGAGAAGAAAGAGGACAACAGACAAGGCTGACAACTTCCAGGTGCAGCCCGGAGGTCTCCCACAACCAGGGCTCTTTTTGGGCAGGAACGCACAGTTCCGGCTGGCTCCCAAGTTGGCCACGCCCAGCAGGAACCTATTAGCATAATAGGCCACACCCAACAGCAGAAACTCATTACGATTGGCTACATTAGGGGTGTGTGGCCTAACATGCAAAGGAGTTCCTGCTACAAAAAAGCCCTGAGTTTTGACAAGGTAAACAGAATAACACGCAAAAGGTGGGTGTGGCTGGATAACCACACTTCTGGTAACATGAGGGTGCGTCCTAATGTGCTAATGAGCTGTGCTGTCAGGGGTGTGGCCTAATATGCTAATGAGTTTCTGCTGTTGGGTGTGGCCTATTATGCTAATGAGTTCCTGCTGGGCTTTTTCTACAAAAAGAGCCCTGCCCACAACTATAACTGACTTCCAGAGTACAGAGAACAGTTCCCCTGGAGAAAATGGCTGCTTTGGAGGGTGGACTCTACGCCATTATACTCCACTGAGGTCCCTCCCTTTCTCAAGCCCCATCCTCCCCAGGCTCCACCCCCCCCTAAATCTTTAGGAATTTCCCAACTAGGAGGTGCCAAACTTTAATTACTGTTAGATTCTCT
This sequence comes from Gekko japonicus, assembly GCF_001447785.1. Classification (NCBI taxonomy): domain Eukaryota; kingdom Metazoa; phylum Chordata; class Lepidosauria; order Squamata; family Gekkonidae; genus Gekko; species Gekko japonicus. The sequence goes on along the minus strand of NW_015166451.1, from coordinate 729,910 downwards.
GGTTTGGTACAGCCAGGAATCACTAATAAGTTAGCTGAGTGCACAAGGCTTACCAGGCAGCGAAACCTCTCCAGCCTGCATGTCTGTGTGCTGATAAGAACAAATTTACACGGAGCCTCTGGCCATGATCACACACACTAAATAAGACACTTTCAAGCCACTTTCAGTGCCTTTCCAACTGGATTTTGGCAAAATCCAGTTGGAAAGTGCATTGAAAGTAGATTGAAAGTGGATTATTTAGTGTGTGTGACCACAGCCACTAAGTCTTCCAGCCTCAGTCCACTGTTTGCAATGTGGAAATAATAATCTTGACCTCCCCACAAAGCTGTTGTCAAGATTACTATGGTGATATATCTAAGATATTTAAATTAAAGGAAAGCATACCAGCAAGTTGCAACTGACTCATGGCAATCCCCATGAAGTTCCACCTCCTAGGGTTTTCAAGGCAAGGGTTGAGCAGAGGTGGTTTGCCATTGCCTTCCCCTGCAGAAAGTTCCTTGGTGGCCACGCATCCAAGCACTAGCCCTGTTTAGCTTCCAAGAGCTGATGAGATCAGGCTAGTGTGGGCTATTAGCTACCACATGCTTCAGTGGTTAAGTATTAACATCCTTGGAAGGCCGACCAATATTATTTTCCTCGGTTTCAGATGGGAGAGATGATTATGAGTGTGCATGAGAGAGAGAGTTCCATCTTCAACTGTGGGACAACTGGTGCTGTATCGTAATGGGGTTTTACCAACGTTTTATTTTTATTTTATTAATTCAATTTATACCCCGCCCTCTCCGCGAGCAGGCTCAGGGCGGCTTACAACGTTGGCACAAAATACCAATAAAACCATATAAAATCATTTTAAAACAAAACAATACAGATAAAACTCATAAAATCATAAGGTGCTAGTGATCGTTCAGTTTGTTGCTTGTGATGGAGTACTAAGGATGTTTACAAGTTGACAGTTCCAGCTCAGTGGTCGTCCTGAGATGCTTGATAGAATAAGCCAGATGTTAAGGCTGAGGGCCGGGCTCGTTGATGGTAATAGTGAGGGCGGCTCCTTAGTTGAAAGCCTGGTGGAAGAGCCCCATCTTGCAGGCCCTGCAGAACTGTAAAAGATCCTGCAGGGCCCTGATCTCTTCCAGGAGCTCGTTCCACCAGTAAGGAGCCACCACTGAAAAGTGCATATCATCTTGTATATTCTAATAGTGAAGTTGGCCAATGTTTGGATGCTTAAATCCAGCGACTGGAGCTGTGAATGGGCAAGGCAGTTCTAGGGTTGCCGTTCCCCAGACAGGGGCAGAGGTTTACCCACTTTAAAGGGCCCCAATCTGCTGCCCCCAGCTGACCACGCAACTGAGCCATAGTTCCCTAGGTAGAGGCTGCCAGGGGGGGCAAGCTTAAGACAGAGGGGCAGATAAAGGTAGGTTGGTTGTTGGGTGCGGAGAAGACAGGGTAGCCAACTCCAGGTTAGCAAATGCCTGGGGATTTGGGTGGTGGAGCGGGGGGGGGGGAGATTGAGGAGGGGAGAGATCTCAGAGTGGTATAATACCATAGACGTCATTCTCCAAAGCAGCCATTTCCTTCAGGGGGCTAGGGTTGCCAACCTCCAGATGAGGGCTGGAGATCATCCAGAATTACAGCTGCTCTCCAGATGACAGAGATCAGTTCCCCTGGAGAAAATGGCTGCTTTGGAGTGTGGATTCTATGGCATTATATCCTGCTGAGGTCACTTCCCTCCCAAACCTTTCCCTTCCGTGGCTCCACTCCCAAATCTCCAGGAATTTCCCAACTTGGAGCTGGCAAGCTGAAGGGGAACTGATCTCTGTAGTTGGGAGATCTCTTGTGATTCCAAGAGTTCTCCACATTGGCAATTCTAGAAGGAGAGAAGGAAGCAGGAAAAGGGGAGAGGCTATGGGGGCTTTCAGGAAAGGAAAGAGGAAATAGTAAGTGAGGGAGAAATGAGGTGCCTCCTGCAAGTCCTTGTGGGTTCCCACTCGTTGACTATATATCTGCAATAAGGTTTTCAGATTTCCAAAAACTGGATTATGTTTTGTCCCCCAAACTTGAAAAACATTTTTAAAAAACAAGCTTGTTTATCTAACAAGGGAAATGAGCTTAGAAGAGTTTTTGTGGTTGGCAGTTAAAGAAAGAAAAACATTTAATAAGTGTACTGTTGGCACAAAATTTAATAATAGCCAGTCAGATGTTTGGAACTCTGCAAATTCTAAAGCTGTTCACATCCCCATTCTTACAATTGCATCCTTTGACTTCACTTCCTTCCCTGGTTTTTTCTTCTTATTTTTCTACATCTTCTGGCAAGAGAATTGCAGGAAAATCTGAACAAAGTTTGAGTCCAGTGGCACCTTTAAGACCAACAAAATGTTATTCAAAGTGTAAGCTTTCGTGTGCAAAGCACACTTCTTCAGACAAATTGCTTTGCACACGAAAGCTTTCACTTTGAATAAAACTTTGTTGGTCTTACAGGTGCCACTGGACTCAAATTTTGTTCTGCTGCTTCAGACCAACACGGCTACCCACCTGAATTTTTCTTCAAACGTCTCACAAGATTTTAAATTTTAAAAATTGCAAACCCAGACACTGGCATTCCCTTTCTTAACATTGTTTCTCTTGTGACCTTGTTAATGATAGCATTCCAAGTTCATATTTGGTGCTGTTTTTATACCATTTTAAAACACTACTGGTTTATTGCATGCCCTTCATAAGCCACTGATACAAAATAGCATTGAAAATTTCATTCATTTGAATGAGAAAGACTGGGCATGGGGAAAAAAGAAAATAGCATAAAAATTAAGACTCACAACAAAGAAGGAAGCAAATTCAAAACTGTGACTTTCAAGGTAAACTTGCAGGGGTGAGAAATTCAAAAGCAACTCCCGCTGTCCTACAGCAAAGGGGGTTATTCTGCAGGTAGTTCCAGCCAGGGCTCTTTTTTTAGAAAAAGCCCAGCAGGAACTCATTAGCATAATAGGCCACACCCAACAGCAGGAACTCATTAGCATATTGGCCCACACCCCTGACAGCACAGCTCATTAGCACATTAGGCTGCACCCACATGTTACCAGAAGTGTGGTTATCCAGCCACACCCACCTTTTGCTTGTTATTCTGTTTACCTTGTTTGGTGTCAAAACCCAGGGCTTTTTTGTAGCAGGAACTCCTTTGCATGTTAGGCCACACACCCCTAATGTAGCCAATCCTAATGGGTTTCTGCTGTTGGGTGCGGCCTATTATGCTAATGAGTTCCTGCTGGGCGTGGCCAACTTGGGAGCCAGCCGGAACTCCGTTCCTGTGCGTTCCTGCCCAAAAATAGCCCTGGTTCCAGACAATTCCAAAATTACAATGCAAACCTCAATGGAAGCCATGTCCTCTGCTTACAACAAGCATGCTATCTAAGGATGGAGGTCATTGTTGTTGGTGGTATTTTTGTATTGTGTGTGTCTGCACCTGGAAGTCATGTCTGGTGACTGACCCCCTACTGGGGGCCTGAAGGATATTCAGAGAGGTGGCTGAATATGGCCTGCCCCTGTCCTCCTGACTTGGTATTCCCAGGAAGTCTCCCATCCAAGTACTAACCACTGTTGACCCTGCTTAGTTTCTGAGATCTGACAAGATCAGGCTTGCCTGGACTATCCAGGTCAGGGGAGGAGGGAGGTCATTGTTAATTCATGGAGCCACTGAAGAAACCAAAGGCATCGATCTAGGGACACAAGCATGGACGGCTTCAAAAGGGAATTAGATAAGCCTATGGAGCAGAGGTCCATCAGTGGCTATTAGCCACAAGGTATAGCTAGGGGCTCTGGGGCAAGTGATGCTCTGTCTTCTTGGTGCTTGGGGGGGGTCAACAGTGGGAGGGCTTCTAATGTCCTGGCCCCACTGGTGGACCTCCTGATGGCACCTGGTATTTCTGGCCACTGTGTGACACAGAGTGTTGGACTGGATGGGCCTTTGGCCTGATCCTACATTGGCATCTCTTATGTTCTTATGACACCGTATGGACAATGAGAACCTCTGACTTTTTGCCTCTGTGTCCTTTTGTCGAAGCCCGATGGGACGCCTTGAGAAGCAAGGCCCGCAACAAAAGCCATCGATAGAACATAGTGATGAGTCAGCAGACAGGGAAACCTTCTGGCTGCAGGACCTGTGTAGTTGGGGTAACATGGGAAAGCTCTTCTTTAAATACTTATGATCCTTGCTTTCTCAGGAGATGCAAGAGCCAGATGTTCCAATTAAGTCTAAAGTATACAGACACAGCTGCTTTAACTTAGGGATCAACAAACAACATGCACTGACTGTATGTTGCAGCTTGTTCAAGAGTCCAGAAGGATGGTCCCTCGGGAAGGGCCTAGCTCTGTCTTTTCCCATACCACTGGGGGGGGGGGCTGCATTTGCATATAACCTTTCAGACTCAATATAGACAACAGGTTTGGGGGGTCTTTCTGAGAGGCATAGAGGTCATCAGATCTTGGAAGCTAAGCAGGATAAGCCCTCGTGAGTATTTGGATGGGAGACCTCCAAGGAATACCAGGGTCATGACATGGAGGCGGGCAATGGCAAACCACGGCTGAACATCTCTTGCCTTGAAAACGCCATAAGTCAGCTGTGACTTGAGAGACAGAGAGAGACAGAGACAGAGAGAGACAGAGAGAGAGGTGGAATGACAAAGGCAGGGTGGCCTTCCATATCTTGTGGAACTTTCTGTTCCAGTCAAACAGGTTTAGCAAGCTTCACAAAAAAACCTGCAAAACCTATTTGCCAGAAATGAGCATAAACACACCACAGGCAATGAAGCCACTACTTTCAATCCTCTAGAGGGGGGAAAAAACCCCACAGTCCTCTATTGTCATTCTCCAGCCTTAAAAAACTAGCAACTGAGAAAGTCCATGTGTAAGCCACTTCCCTTTTCAATCACCCTTAAAGTTCCCACAGATTTTCATAAGGCTGGGGCTTTTAGAATTCACGGCTTATATATTCCAATGGAATTGCTTACGTTTCTCTGTAGCAGAAAGAAGACAAAAGACTTGTTGTGAGATCTTAGAGACTGAGGAAAAACCAGACATGACATCTTCCATGTTTTTAGTCAGACAGTAATGGTAAATATGGGCCCCGGTCACACGGAGCAGTTGCCGCCCTAAAGATATGGGTGATAGGTGGATTTTCCGGGTGCGATCACACCGCAACATCTGGAAAGCATAGTGCTCCCGTGGCTAACCCGTGGCTTTCCGCTGAAGATGCGGAGTAAAAAACTAGTACTTATTATTATCTTTCAATTTATTGATCACTCAATCCTTGCAGAGCTGCCGGTCTGAGCGATTTACAGTTACTCATGTGTTGACACGGGACTAACAATGATGGGGGTAAGGGAGGACAACATATATCATTTTTAATCACACACACTTCGCAGTCGACAGGGAGTTTGGTCTTACGAGGTACTGGTTTCTGGAAACTGCGGGGCAAGGGCGGGCGTCTGATCGGGTTTCTGGTGGAATTTTATGGCATCTGCCGCCCACCGATGTTCCATCGCAAACAAGGGTATTTCCCCCCCCAAGTCTCCCCAGGATGCGCAAAGGCGCCCAGCGGCGCAGTCTCCGCAGGATGCGCAAAAGCGCCCAGCGGCGAATGCGCACAAAGAGGAAGTGTGTTTGCCACAGAAGCTGCGCGGCGCGATTGCCGGTGTGAACGCGCCATGCTGCTTCTTTGCCGTCTGATCGGCACCTAATGCCTAACTACGGGACCTCAATAGGACGTCTGATCAGGCTGCCGCGTGTTACTTTGTTCCGGGGCAAACAGCCACGCTCCCCCCCCCCCGCATTTTCCGGCCCGTCTGACCGGGGCCATGGATAGCCAAGGCTGGCCTGATCTCGTCAGATCTCCGAAGCTAAGCAAGGTGGGCCCTGGTCAGTATTTGGATGTGAGACCACCAAGGAATCCAGGGTCACCATGCAGAAGCAGGTGATGGCAAAGCACCTCTGAATGTCTCTTGCCTTGAAAACCCTACAGGGTCACCATAAGTTGGCTGTGACTTGATAGCAAAAAAATACCTGTGGTTGGACTCTTTTTCTCCATTCTACTCTTTCAAGAAAGACGCTTCTGTAATGATGCTGCCCATTGGCTGGGAATGCTTTAGCAAAGGTGAACAATACTTCTGATTGGCCGAAAGCCACCTCTCCCCCCCCGCTGAGTCCTTCACCATTCCCCTCAGGTGGGGCGCGGCACAGCCACCAGCCAATCAGCAGCGGTAGCAGCTGAATTGTCATGCTGCCATTTGCTCGCTCTCTCCCAACACATTCCATGAATGAGTGTGGCTGTCATCTGTACTAGTTAGTGTTGCCAACCTCCAGGTGGGGCCGGGAGATCTCCAGGTAACAGAGATCAGTTCTCCTGGAGAAAACGGCTGGTTGGGAGGGTGGATTCTATGGACTGTGGTCCTTCTCCTCCCCAAACCCTTCCCTCCTCAAGATCGACTTCCAAATCTCCAGGAATTTCAGCTGACAACCCTAGTACCAGGCTACAGTTGTTCTGGGAGGAAAAAGCACCAAGAGCCAGTGTGATGTGGTGGTTAAAGCAGCGGACTCTAATCTGGAGAAGCGGGTTTGATTCCCCACTCCTCCACATGAAGCCAGCTGGGTGACCTTGGGTCAGTCACAGTCCTCTCAGAACATTTTCAGCCCCACCTACAAGGTGTCTGTTGTGGGGAGAGGAAGGGAAGGAGATTATAAGCCACTCTGAGACTCCTTCGGGTAGTGAAGAGTGGGGTATAAAACCAGCTCCACGTCTGTGCCCAGAAGAGGTTGTTACAGTTTGCAAACGGATGTGAAGCCCTTCAAGGAATGGAGCACAGCATTTGCTTACAGTTGTGTTATTGCAACAGGGATTGGCTGTGGCTCCGTGGCAGAGCATCTGTTTTGCATGCCAAAAGGTCCCAGGTTCAATCCCCCAAGCAGAAGGTGATGGGAAAGACCTGTGCCCGAGACCTGGGAGAACCATTGCCAAGGGTCTGATTCAGCGCAAGGCAGATTCATGTGTTCATGTGCCGAAGTACAGAGTCCCCTAGGCATTCAGGACCTCCTTTTCCTTTACCACTCTTCAGTTGCTGCCAGTGCTATGATTGTTTTAAACAAATAAGGAGCTGCTATATGCGGATAACGTGAACAAGTTCTGTGAATACGTTTGTGCCCTACTTTTCCTAGTTACTGATCTCCAACAATGACAAAGACAACAGTGTTCCAATTAAGTCCCAAAGTATCCAGTTAAGGATTTTTTTTAAAAAAAAAACACATTTCCTCTTTTACTAGTCTGTATTTTTAAACAGGGTGTCATGTTTCACCTGTGGATTTGTCAAAATGTTACTATAACCATCTGTTGGAAGCTTCTCCCAGCACTGAGGAAAATCTCTTATTACACTTATTTCACTGAAAGCCACCAACATTGATATATATATAATATCCATGTCTGGCAAAATATTTTTCGTGCCCTTCTAGCTGTTAATTCAGAAACCTAAGCAGAATGTGATCCTAATCAGAAAGGCATAGCGACTTTACTCTGTGTAAATATTGTTTCTTGCCATATTACTCATGGCCACAGAGTAGACCAGGGTTTTTAAAAACTTCTTAAAACATTTTTTTTTTTTTGCTAAGGGATTATACGTTTTGCTTTTAGTCTTTTAATGTCTACCATTTCCATTCATGAGGGGCTGCATACAAATCTTTAAAATAACCACCACAATCCCATGAAGGTTTTCCCCCCTGAGCGTGTGGATGGCCTCTCATTGCTTAGCCAGGTTTTTTCTTTGTACAACCAAAATGTAAAGCTGTAAAAGACGTGGCTTCCCCTAATGCTGCGAAATATAGGGATATGATTATTATCTATACAATTACCACATGTGCATCACATAGGTCTACTTTGAAATGTCTCACTTGATCCAATGGGACTTATTCCCAGGTAAGTGTATGTAGGATTTATTTATTTGTTTGTTTGTTTGTTTATTGGGTGAGCGTTGGGGTGTGTTTGTGTGTGTGTGTGTGCACGCGTGCGCCTGGAATCATAGTTGACTTCTGGCAACCCCTAGTGGGGCTTGGACGTTTCAGAGGCTTTTTTAAAAATCAACTTTGGCCCCTGCCACACGGCAGGGAAAACACCTGGCAAAGCGCGGCTAAATAGAGCCGCACCAAAAAAGAGACGCGCGGGCGGGATCCGCAAGATCCCATGCACCGCGCGCCGTTGCTCCCCAGCATGATCAGATGCCGGGGAGGAAGGAACGCTCGGGAGGGGGAGGCTGCCGAACTGCACGTTCGGCTGGGGGCCGGGGATGCGCCGGCGGCAAGATGCACCAGCGATCCCACGGCCAGCGGTGATGCGGACCAAACAGTTTTGAAGCGATTCATCGGGGGAAGGGCCGGATCGGAGACGGGAGCGCAACGCCAGCCAGATGTTGACGTGGGATCGCGCCCGTTTGCTGCGCTTCCAATCCGGCCCACTCCTGGCCCAAAACGTCTCGTATGAACAGGGCCTTTTATTGAAATTTCATAATAGACAAGAAAGAGAAAAATGGGGGGGAAACCCTAAGAAAAAAAGACAAGAAAAAATAATTCATCATGTATGCCTTCTCAGTACAAATTAGGGATAGCTTACAGTCCATATTATCTAAATCACATAGTATCCTCATGTCTAATATATAATAGTCATAGTCAATGTTCCCTCTAACCTGTGGAGTCTTGCGAGCAAAAATTCTGCTTTGTGAGCCACTGGCATTGAAGTTGTGAGTGAGCCATTTGGCTGCTGCATAAATTAGTTTGCTCTGGGGCTGACCTTCCTGAGCTAAGGCAAAAATGTGTGAGCCAGAAGCTAAAAAACTGTGAGCTAACTCACACTAACTCAGCTTAGAGTGAACACTGGTCATAGTCATATTTATTCTTAATCCACACATAGAAAGGAGTCCAAGCATCAACAAAGTCTTTTTCGGATTTTTTTTTCAAGATCATAGTTAATTTGTCCATCTCCGCACATTCCATGATTTTCCAAATCTATTCTTCTTCTTCTTCTGGAACTGTCCGTTGTTTCCATACTTGAGCTGAAGTAATCCTGGCTGCTGTCACTGCAGTCGATATAAAGTATTTTTGTTGTTGATTAAATTTATCTGAAATGCAGTTCAACAGGAAGAGTTTTGGTTCAAATGGTGTTATCACTTCTAAAATTTCTTCCATTACTTTATGTACCATTTCCCAAAACTTCTTAACATGACTACAAACCCACCACATATGAAAAAGGTACCTTATTGCTTGCCTCTTCGTCTCCCATCCAAGTACTTGCCAGGGTCGGCCCTGCTTACCTTCTGAGATCTGCCAGTTTGGTGTAGTGGTTAAGTGTGCGGACTCTAATCTGGGAGAACCAGGTTTGATTCCCCACTCCTCCACTTGCACCTGCTGATGTGACCTTGGGTCAGTCAGGAAGGAAGGAAGGAAGGAAGGAAGGAGCTTCATTCTTATATTTAATCAAATAGTTGGAGAAAGAAAGTTAGTTTGTAAGACAAGATGGCATAGCCAGGTCATGTAGTATTATATTAGCCTATTGAGGATTTTATTAATATTAATATTGTTATTACTGGGCACGTGGCAAAGAAGGAGCCATGTCTGCTAACCTGATTTCTGTCTCAGAGTCTCTGTGAGCAAGGATAAATTGACAAGGGTTAAGCTGACACTAAATATAATACAGATACAAAATTTATTCAGGTGTACACATTTTTTAAAAACTTAGACCCATTAAAAAAATTCACATTCAGACATAAAAAACACTCATACTTAGATGGGTTAGTGCTGTGCAACTGAACCAAACGTGTTTCGGCCCCTAGGGGCCTTCCTCAGTGGTCACAATCCAAAATACAAACTTGACATACATTCAAAAAAATTTTTTTACATAAAATGTTAAATACATATGCAGTATAAGGCCAAATATTGTATCATGAATATTTATTACAGAAAGAAACAGGGGGGAAAGGGAAACAAAGAAAAATTCATTATAGTTTCCCATGTATATATATTTCTACTAATTGAAGGCCAAATATTGTATCATTATATATTTATATGTTTACTGTTGTTATATAGGATAGGCCTCAGGTAAAGCCAATTATAGTCCACCAATAATTCTAAATATGAAAGGGAATGAAATAATTACATAAATTTATATATTTCCAAAGAAAAATTCATTTTTATTTTTAAAAAAATATTATTATTTTTTTAAATTTAATTGGCCTACTAACCTGGTAGCATAGACTTGCATGAGTTGAATGTATGTCACTCCATCCTGTACAAGCAAGATTTTTCTGAACCTGGTAGTGGTCACACGGCACATTGGGGAAGAGGATGGTGCTGGGCATCTCTTGGCACATTGTGTGCGGGCGATGATAAACAAGGCCAGTAAAGACACAGGTCAATTTTGGAGTCAGGATGGGTCTGCCCAACAAAGGTCACCATTGCCTAGCACAGCCCACCTGTTTAAACATGTTAGCATATTTAATAATATTATGTAAATCTGCATTAAATAATTAATTGAATAAACTAGTTAAACCCAATATTGTTGTCTTATGTCTTTATTGGTGGGTGCTGAGGCAAATTAATTTTGAAAATAAATACTGTATTAGTGTCTTAAAATGTTAACAATTATGCCAATGCTAATTCTGTCACTGCACCAGAGCTGTGTTAGAAAAGGGCTTTAACCTGAGATGTTGAGAAAAGGATTGAGAGAATAAAAGTTATTTGGCTGGTGTGAGATTTTCTCCTGTTGCTTGGCCAGGTCAACAATTTTATTAAGGGTTTTAAAAAGAAAACAATGCTGTTGAAATGGTGCATGGTAAAGTGGACCCAAGCTAATGGGTAACTGTGGACGCCTTGGTCCAAGCTGTGAACCCATTGCTATGACAGAGTCTAGTTACCCCTTTTACCTGAAGAGAATGCTAGTGTCCCCCCCCCCCACATGTGCCATCAAGAAAAAAGTTGAGAACTGTAGTAGAAGGGTTGCCAGCCTCCAGATGAGGCCTGGGGATCTCCTGCTTTTACAGAGATCAGCACCCCTGGAGTAAATGGCTGCTTTGAAGGATGGAGTCTATGGCATTGTACCCGGCTGAGGCCTCCCCCCTCCCCAACCCCCTCCTGGATCCACTGCCAAAGTCTCCAGGTATTTTCCAACCCAGATTTTTTGGGTGGTGTCATGTTCCGTTCATCTTCCCTCTCGGTAAATATGATTATGTAATTTCGGAATCTTTTCCCTTCATAATGCATAACAGTGTGTTATGGAACAGGATCATGAAGGCTCATACTGTGTTTGTTCCAGATGCAGCAAAATTATGCTCGAGTCCTGATTCTAATATTGTTTAATTTACTTCCAGATTGTAATATAATTTCTCAGGGTATCATTATCTTCTCATCCATTTCGAAATGTAACTAAATTGATCAGGTTAATCATAAGTAATATATTCCAAGGTCTTCTTAACCGGTCCTTAGTTAAAGGAGCTGCGGTGGCTCAAGTGGTTAAGACGCTGAACTGCAGGCTGTGGAAGGTCAGTAGTTCAGCAGTTCAAGACCCGAGTTGCTGCATGACGGAGTGAACTCCCGTCTCTAGTTCCAGCTCCTGCCAACCTAGCAGTTCAAAAGCAAGAAATTGCAAGTAGATAAATAGGTACCACTCCGGTGGGAAGGAAACAGCATCTCGTGCGCCTTGGTGTTTAGTCATGCCGGCCACATGACCACGGAAACGTCTTCGGACAGCGCTGGCTCTTCGGCTTTGAAACGGATATGAGCACCGCAACCCTAGAGTCGGACTCGACTGGCTTTCGAGCAAGGGAACCTTTGCCTTTACCTTTTTACCTTAGTTTAAAGATCACTTGGAGACTTCGATCTGCAAAGCAGTTCAAACCTTGAAGATACAACTCAGTTATAGATCAACCCTCAGTGACTTTCCATATAACATATCTTTATGTTATCCATCAGAAACATTAAAAGATGTCCACCTACTATAATTTTAAGCAGTTATTTTAGAATGTATTTCTTTTTAAATAAATATCAATACATGAGCACTATTTTTCAACCTTATTAAATTGTTGTGAACTTCAGGAAATCTACAGATTATGTTGGCCTGCATTTTATCTTTTATTTGTGCATCAGACATTCAACTCAAGACTGCATTCTTAAACACAAATACTTAACATAAATTTTACTTACTTCCATTACATTTTAAACATTGGTCATACCTTTAAAACACTCTGAACTTCTTCTAGTGTGTCACCCTATACTCCAAACAACAAACAAAGCAAATACCATTGACACAATTAGATGTGCAAGTTTAAAAAGAGCTCCATTTAAAAAATATGAATACAATTCCTGAATTTCAGCAGACACTGTGATTTTTTTAAAAAAACTATTATCTTTATGTTATTCTATAGTAGGACAAGTAAATATTCTCACATCTAAAGCTACTTACCTGCCTCACAGGGTGTCTGTTGTGGGGAGGGGAAGGGGAAGGAGTTTGTAAGCCACTCTGAGACTCCGAGTGAAGGGCAGGGTATAAATCCAATCTCTTCTTCTTCTTCTTCTTAACAATTAAGAATGTAATTAGGCATTAATGTACTTCGGAATGGTAGCTAGAAATGTATTTCTCTGGTCTGGAGACAAGGAAAATAACTCTACACAGCCAATCGCCCCGCCTCCAAGAAAAAGATGCTGTCAGGTCGCCCCCATGCTTGAGAGGAGAGGGATGGAACCTAATGACCGACTCTCTCCATTCCACGATTCAGGATACATCAACCTCCAATTCTGATAAATTTATTTCCTTGCTATGTTTTTTCCCATGAGTTGAGCCCAACTCATATCAACTAAGCTTGTCATTTTTTTTAATCTGCTAAAAGTACCTTCATTATTCTGTACAGAGGTCATTTCGGGGGGGAACGCAGTTCCCCCGAGTGAGGTGCAGGGGGGGG
>NW_015166451.1:686935-716843 GCF_001447785.1 Gekko japonicus | reverse complement strand
ACCTGGGAATCATCTTTATTTAACTTCACACGCATTCAGAAGATAATTTACTCATAATCGACCAGATAGCTGGGTGGAAAGTTACATCTTGTGATCTAGGTCAATCCTATGGCCGCGGTGAGAAAAGAGATGGGCTTCCCCTCTCCTTGCAGTAAGGGTTGATGAACAAAGAAAACGGAAAAGAACAATAAAACTCCTATCTTTGCGCCTCTGAGCTCAGGAAATTACTCTTAATGAGCCAGTCAGAGGGAAGCTTCTGGGACCCCTAACTGTGGACTCTAATTCCCAGGTGCAACAAGTCTTAAAGATACAGAGCAGTTTTACTAAACTACAGATAACGCTGACTGGGGGCAGCATAATTTCCATTGCATTGTGTATGAAGAAGTGTGCTTTGCACACGAAAGCTCATACCTTGAATAAACCTTTGTTGGTCTTAAAGGTGCTATTGGACTCTCTTTGTTCTACTGCTTCAGACCAATACAGCTGCCCCGCCTGGATCTATCTCCATCTTGGAGTTAACATCAGCTAGAAAGATGTTGCTTAGTCAGCTAGACTGTTCATTGTTTTTATTCCTCCATGTTAGCCCTTTCCTATACTTCAGTGAGCTTTTTAATGCTAATTTAAACGCATGTGCTGCGTTATTGTTTCTATGTGCCAACACAGAGAAACAGAACCGGGCTGTACAGAATCGGTCTGTTTCATGGTAAGGCAGCCTCCCATGGAAAAGGGAAGGCTGGGAAACGCTTTCCTTGCAGTCCAGACTAATCAGAAACACAGATCGACAACAACTGTATGGCTCATTCTGCATGGCTAATAATTCCATCTTTAGTGCTTCCAACATTTCCTGTGCTATACTTTATGAAAAGTAAACATGGAAGGGAACGTCTGGGTTGATCTTTGCAGCTTTAATTCTGTCCTCGTCATGGATCTGGCAAAATTTCTAGGACAGAAAATTAATTTTGTTCTTTCAGCCATAACGTTCCACGTTAAACCATCGGGATGTGAACGCTCGTTTGCAGTCCACTTACATGCGAAAAGGCTCAAATGTTTTGCACTCTAGTCTTATGGGGGGTAGGGGGGGAGAGACCTCCGATCCCAGTTCGTTCTCCTGGTATTCTGCTGGAGCTTCGATGGGCTCTCTTCCCTTTCTTTGCTTATTTGGTTTTGATTTCACCCACAGACAGCGAGAGTGCAAAAATCGGTTCATATGGTGCCAAACCACAGACTGTCTGAACAGTAGATTTCTTCCATACTGAAGAAAATTTCTTGCCATATACATACACACACACACACACACACACACACATTTAAAAAAATACATGTATGTATAAAGTCACTGGAACACAGAGTTGCCAAATGTCTGGAGCGAAAATGAGTTATGCCCCTTTGATGGAGGCTTAATATGACATGTACCAAGTGAGATTTACCTCCATGCTCTGAAAAGCTTCAGATGCCCAGTTCCACTAGGGTTGCCCGGTCTTACCTGGCTGCTGGAGGGGGTGCTCCTGGGAACTTCTGGCATGCGTGCAAAGTGTACGCATCACGAAGACATCACCCAGAAATGACATCATCATGGTGGGCACATTGTGCAGGGGATGCTCTAGCATTTGGGCAAAAAGCTCTATGGTCACCATCAGTGCTCCCTCTAAGCTGTGGAGTCTTGTGAGCAAAAATTCTACTTTGTGAGCTACTGGCATTAAAGTTGTGAGCGAGCGATTTGTCTACTGCATGAATTAGTCTGCTCTGGAGCCATCCTTCCCTGAGCTAAGACAAAAATCTGTGAGTTGGAGTCTAAAAAACTGTGAGCTAGCTCACACTAAGTCAGCTTAGAAGGAACATTGGCTCACCATAGAGTTTTATGTATTCAATACATAGACCTTATTTATACCTCCGGGCACTGTTCCCTCTAAGGCTCCGGCTCACACATTTTTGTCTTAGCTCAGGAAGGATGGCTCCAGAGCAAACTAATTTATGCCAAATCGCTTGCTCACAACTGTAATGCTAGAAGCTCACAAAGTAGATTTTTTTTCAAAAACAATTTATTAGGATATAATAAACGTTCAAACATACAACAAAATTTATGTTATACATCCTTTTTCCTCTTACCCCACCCTTTCATGGCTTCCCACAGTGCTCCAACCTCCTGCTCATCTCTTAGATCTTTTACATATCTTCCTTTTTTTAATATTCAAACTCTACAGGTAACACATTTTTCAATTATTGTTCTTATACACTTATCCATTTCTATTATTCTTTATATTTCAATAATTTTCAAAACAAAGCAGATTGTCCTTTACATCCCAATACTTTTCCAAATAGTCTCTAAAATCTTTCCAATCTTCGAAAAATTCTTCTGCTTCCAAATTTTTAAGTTTCCTCGTCATTTTGTCCATTTTGACAATAAAAAGTAACTTCTTTATCCAATCTCCAATTTCAGGTGTTTTATCTTGTTTCCAACATTAAGCATATGTCATTCTAGCTGTTGTGATCATATACCACAACAA
Organism: Gekko japonicus; assembly: GCF_001447785.1. Lineage (NCBI taxonomy): Eukaryota > Metazoa > Chordata > Lepidosauria > Squamata > Gekkonidae > Gekko > Gekko japonicus. Next base: position 714,339 of record NW_015166451.1, on the reverse strand, counting down.
TGTCCTTTTTGCCACATTTACTTCTTCCATTTTATGTCCCAAAAGCAATATTACTGACTCTTTCTTAAACTTACCCTTAACAATTTTCTCCATTTCTGCATGTATCTCAGTCCAAAATATTTTTTCAAAGTAGAATTTTTGTTCACAAGACTCCACAGCTTAGAGGGAGCATTGCCTCTGGGTGATGTCATCACACTGGGCACTGCGAGCGCGGCGGGGCTGTTTGAGGGTGGGGCTCCCCCAACCAGCCAGCTGGCTGTCAGCAGATTGGGGGGCCCAAAAGTGGGAGAAACCCCACTGCCACCAGGGGGATGGCAACCCTAAGCTCCCCCCATGAAGCCTCTAGATTTTTCTTCAGGCCTGTTGGCAACTCTACTGGGAAATGAACTGAACACCAGTGTGGTTAGAAGGGTTAGAATTTCAGACTAGCACCTGGGAGACCCAGTCTTGAATCCCCACTCTGCCATGGGAGCTTGCTGGGTGATGTTGGGCCAGTCACATGCTCTCAGCCTACTCCATCTCACAGGGTTGTTGTGAGCATAAAATAGAGGAGAGCAGGATCATGTAAGCTCCTTTGAAAACCTTTCTCCTTTCTCACAATACAAGAACTCGTGGGCACTCCATGAAATTGGTGAGCGGTCGGGTTAGAACGGATAAGAGGAAGTACTTCTTCACCCAAAGAGTGATTAACACTTGGAATTTCTTATGTTCTTATGTTCTTATGTTAACCATTGGATTTAAGGCAGGTGAGGTGAAATAATGGGAAGTGTTTGGTGTGGGGCAGCCATGTCACTCTTGCAGATCGTTAACTGATGTTGCAGCGAGCAAACAATGGGCATGTATGGGTGAACATGATAGCGATCCATTTCCCCAAAACTACCCAGTAGGCAGTGGTCTTCAGCATTGTCAGATGTAGGAGCCACCTTTAATAACCAGGCAGCAGCATTGGACCCATAGAGCTGCAAGCCTCTGACAGCGAGACATGTGACATCAGTCATGTGACAGGAAGAGGTGGAACCAGTAGCATGATATCAACAGTGGGGGAGAAGCTGTATTTTACAAGAGCATTCAGAGCACTGGAGAACCAAGAGGTGGAGATGGGAATGGACAAACTGAGGTGAAGAGAGAGAAGGCAAGAGAAGGCTTTTGTGGGGAGGGCTCTCTGAACATGGCTGATCCCTGAACATCTTCTTCATCGCTGAGTGACCTCACCTCACCATGGTACTGCTCCCATCCAGTTGGACATAAAAGTGATCAGGAGACAAGATATCCTTGAACTCTCTGCCTACATTCAAGCATCAGGCCTTTCCAAAAAAGAAAATGGCAACCGATGGGAAGGCCTGAAGGGGGTATTTTGCAACATTCAAGGTGCATTCCTCTTACCTATAGACGTACAGTGCCATATTATGGCTTGAAATGTTATTACCTGCTTGGATCATTTTGGGATAGGGTGAGTTTTAAAAGTCTGAGTTAATAAATAAAGGAGACAGAAGAGCACTGATGTTACATGAAACTATGGTGAATAAATAAATGAGAAAAAGAACATTGGCATTACATGAAACTATGGTATCTTCTGATCTTTCTGGAGAGGATCCAAACGCTTTAAAAACTCAGACCACACACTAAAACCATGGAGACTGAATTCAGAATAGTCCCTGCATCTTTTATCCTGCAACATCTATACAGAAAATACATAGCATGCCAAAAATGTCATCAGATAGTGCTTCCTCCACCCCGTTTAATTCTAAATACTCATTTCCTTCCTTAAGAAACAGTCCATTGGCCAATTCTTCTGAGTAAATTTATTTTATTTTATTTGTTCAATTGCAAACATTTTCAGATTTGCTTTTGAAATCTGGTTTTAAAAAGACAAAAAATCTTCAGTATTGTAAATTAAGTGATTCACAATTAAGTGCCTGGCTCCCTCACTTTCCATCTTTAGGAGGCAGCTAAAAACGGTTTTATTTAGGACTGCATTTAATTAAAGCAGTCCTAAACTGTGATTTTAACATTTGCTTTTATGTTTTTAATGTATTTTATTAGGATTGTAAGCCACCTTGTGCTCTGTAGGCAGAAAGGCAGGTAATAAGTATTTTAAATGAAACAAAAAAGCATAGAGGTCTGAAAATTCCTAGGGCATCTTTATATCACTTCCTGTTCTGAAACAAGACATAATATTAGGACAGTCTAGCAATTTCCAAATCTCTACAGGTTTGACGATAGAGATTTGAACATTTCTAGAGCATCATGTTGTCACTTCCTGTTCCAAAAAGGAAGTGATTCCATCAGTCATTGCCCCCCCTTGTTACCGAAAGTAGGCAGTCTCCATGTAGTCTGAGGAAATTACCTTTAAGATGGAGTGAGAGGTGGGAAACTGAGATCTCCACCTACGTATACAGGGATTGTTCCTTGTTCCTGTAGTGGTTAAGTGCGCAGACTCTAATCTGGGAGAACCGGGTTTGATTCTCCACTCCTCCACTTGCACCTGGCTGGATGACCTTGGGCAAGCCGTAGTTCTGATAAGAGCTATATTTGAAAAAGAGCAGTTTCTGTCAAGAGCTCTCTCAGCCCCACCTACCTCACAGGGTGTCTGTTGTGGGGAGGGGAAGGGAAAGGAGTTTGTAAGCTGCTCTGAAACACCTTTGGGTAGTGAAGGGTGGGGTATAAATCCAATCTCTCCCTCTTCTTCTTTAAGAACTCTCCAAAATAACCAGGCAGTTATTTACAGGAAATAGCGAGCAAACAATGGGCATGTATGGGTGGACATGATCAAGGGTGTAGACTTTCCAATTTCCCGGGGGGGGCTGGGGCTGGGCCAGAGGCATTGCTTTGCTAGGAGCAAGGGTGGCTCCCGGGGGAGGCTGAGTACCTTCCTAAAAATTTCGGCGGGGGCTGAAGCCCCGCCGCCCCCACGAAGATTACGCCTATGGACATGATAGCGATCCATTTTCCCCAAACTACCCAGAAGGCAGTGGTCTTCAGCATTGTCAGATGTAGGAGCCACCTTTAATAACCAGGCAGCAGCATTGGACCCATAGAGCTGCAAGCCTCTGACAGCGAGACATGTGACATCAGTCATGTGACAGGAAGAGGTGGAACCAGTAGCATGATATCAACAGTGGGGGAGAAGCTGTATTTTACAAGAGCATTCAGAGCACTGGAGAACCAAGAGGTTCGAGATGGGAATGGACAAACTGAGGTGAAGAGAGAGAAGGCAAGAGAAGGCTTTTGTGGGGAGGGTTCTCTGAACATGGCTAATCCCTGAACATCTTCTTCATCGCTGAGTGACCTCACCTCACCATGGTACTGCTCCCATCCAGTTGGACATAAAAGTGATCAGGAGACAAGATATCCTTGAACTCTCTGCCTACATTCAAGCATCAGGCCTTTCCAAAAAAGAAAATGGCAACCGATGGGAAGGCCTGAAGGGGGTATTTTGCAACATTCAAGGTGCATTCCTCTTACCTGTAGACGTACAGTGCCATATTATGGCTTGAAATGTTATTACCTGCTTGGATCATTTTTGGGATAGGGTGAGTTTTAAAAGTCTGAGTTAATAAATAAAGGAGACAGAAGAGCACTGATGTTACATGAAACTATGGTGAATAAATAAATGAGAAAAAGAACATTGGCATTACATGAAACTATGGTATCTTCTGATCTTTCTGGAGAGGATCCAAATGCTTTAAAAACTCAGACCACACACTAAAACCATGGAGACCGAATTCAGAATAGTCCCTGCATCTTTTATCCTGCAACATCTATACAGAAAATACATAGCATGCCAAAAATGTCATCAGATAGTGCTTCCTCCACCCCGTTTAATTCTAAATACTCATTTCCTTCCTTAAGAAACAGTCCATTGGCCAATTCTTCTGAGTAAATTTATTTTATTTTATTTGTTCAATTGCAAACATTTTCAGATTTGCTTTTGAAATCTGGTTTTAAAAAGACAAAAAATCTTCAGTATTGTAAATTAAGTGATTCACAATTAAGTGCCTGGCTCCCTCACTTTCCATCTTTAGGAGGCAGCTAAAAAGGGTTTTATTTAGGACTGCATTTAATTAAAGCAGTCCTAAACTGTGATTTTAACATTTGCTTTTATGTTTTTAATGTATTTTATTAGGATTGTAAGCCACCTTGTGCTCTGTAGGCAGAAAGGCAGCTAATAAGTATTTTAAATGAAACAAAAAACCATAGAGGTCTGAAAATTCCTAGGGCATCCTTATATCACTTCCTGTTCTGAAACAGAGCATAATATTAGGACAGTCTAGCACTTTCCAAATCTCTACAGGTTTCATGATAGAGATTTGAACATTTCTAGAGCATCATGTTGTCACGTCCTGTTCCAAAAAGGAAGTGATTCCATCAGGCATGGCCCCCCCTTGTTACCAAAAGTAGGCAGTCTCCATGTAGTTTGAGGAAACTACCTTTGAGATGGAGCGAGAGGTGGGAAACTGAGATCTCCACCTACGTATACTGGGATTGTTCCTTGTTCCTGTAGTGGTTAAGTGCGTGGACTCTAATCTGGGAGAACCGGGCTTGATTCTCCACTCCTCCACTTGCACCAGGCTGGATGACCTTGGGCAAGCCGTAGTTCTGATAAGAGCTGTTCTTGAAAAAGAGCAGTTTCTGTCAAGAGCTCTCTCAGCCCCACCTACCTCACAGGGTGTCTGTTGTGGGGAGGGGAAGGGAAAGGAGTTTGTAAGCTGCTCTGAAACACCTTTGGGTAGTGAAGGGTGGGGTATAAATCCAATCTCTTCCTCTTCTTCTTTTTTGAGAACTCTCCAAAATAACCAGGCAGGTATTTACAGGAAAGGTTTTTATTGGAATAAAAAGAAAACAGGATAAAACAAGGGTGCACACAACAAATACATACTAGAGCTAATCAGGAAGGAAAGTGGAAAGCTTTGTAGGGATGGGTGATAATTATCAGTCTTGAAGAGGTCTGGGAAAGCAGCAGAGTCAAGGAGGAAACAGCCAGCGTTTTGAGGAGTGAGAGACAAGAGGACCCACATGCAAGTGGGGGTTTGCAGGAGATCCAAGGATACACACACACACTGCTGGGGCAGCAGGGTGACATATTTATAGGGCAAAACATATTCTGAGACAAGTTGACTCATTGCCAGATGACAATGAACTGATCATTCTACTGGAGGTAGACAAAGGAATGGGAGAGGTTTGATGACCCAATAAGCACTGGGCAGGAAGGGGGGTGGGGAAAGTGAATAGATTTAAGCTCTCCTTAATCCAGGGTAATGGGCAAAGGGAAGTCAGGTTTGGGTGTTGAACGGATTATTGTGAGTGAATCAATAGATCCTGGGTGACTCATTGTTCTAAGTCAGGCATCTCTCCAGAGCAAGGAGGGGGTAGTAGCCAGCCAGCCGTTCTGACTCGCGCCTTGAAAACTGCTTTCCCAGGCCTCTGCCTGACTGGCATCCATTTTGGTCCACTTTGGCTCAAGCAGTATCCTGCACTTAAGGTACTGGAGTGACATATAGAGGGGTGTTTCTCGCTTTTTAACCTGTAAACTGCCCCTCAGTGGGAGGAAGGGTCTGACTGCTAACACCTTCATGCCCCCCCCATCACGCTACTCTGAAATATATATTACTGCTGTGGCTTTGTAATCTAGAAAGGAAGTGAAAGTCACCAGGGATGCGCGTGTTTCTGTGTTTTGAAATGGTGTGATTTACGTCCCAAGGCAACATACTTCTGAATATCAGTTGCTTGACAGCAAGCAGTTGGGAGACCCATTTTCATGCCCAGTTTTGTGGGCTTGTCAGAAACATCGGCCTGGCCATTGCTGGAAAGAGGACGCCAAACTACTTGGACCCCTGGCCTGATCCGAGTGCAGCTCTTAATTCTTGTGTACATCTCTAATACAAAGCAGCCACTGATCCTCCCACAGAACACCTGCCATCTTTAATCCTGACCTCCACAGATACATGACAAAAATCAGGGAAACAAACAGAAAATGCTTAGCAAAGAAAAAAGGCAGTTAAGAAAGGATGCATTGACCATGTCTTTAGACGAATGTTTTTAAGAACAAAACAATATCTCCCTCAGGGCCTTTTGTTGCTTGAGCAATGATGGGAACAGAGAGGAACACAAGTACGGCCTATTCTGCATGTGCAGCCAAAGGAGGTGGTCGAATTTTGAGATGGTACAATAGGCTATACCTAGAGTTGCAAAGCCCAGCTTGGCAACCAGTGGAAGACTGGGGGGGGGGGACATGGTGGAGGTGGTTGTCAGCAATATCTTGAACCCTGGAAGTGATGCCATGCTTCTCATAGAGTTTCTGGTGATTCCTAGACAGTCACAATGTCACTTCCAGGTTTTTCCAGGAAGTGACATGACACCATAGGCCCTATGGTCATTTTGTTTCTCCCACTACCACTCAGAACTGGACCTTGGGGTATCATGACTCCCACCTCCACCGGGGAACTGACAACCCTAGCTGTACCACTTCAGATTATGGGTCAGGAGAGCCACCTTTTTGATGCTCATCATGTAAAAACCCTCTGCAAATAGTAGTACTTCAGAGAAAGAGAAGTTAGAGCCAGTTTGGTGTAGTGGTTAGAAGCATGGACTCTAACCTGGAAGAACCGGATTTGATTCCCCGCTCCTCCACATGCAGTTGCTGGTGTGACCTTGGGTCAGTCACAAGTTCTTTCAGAGCTGTTCTCTCAAGGACAGTTCTTGAAAGAGCTCTCTCAGTTCCACCTAGCTCACAGGGTGACTGTTGTGGGGAGAGGAAGGGAAGGAGATTGTAAGCCGCTCTGAGACTCCTTTGGGTAGAGAAGGGCAGGGTATAAATCCAATCTCTTCTCGTCTTCTTCTATCCTAGTCCTTGATTGTGCTGTACTAGTTTTCCACTTACAGAGAATTATTAAAGTAGGGGATCTTTTAAGCATTTACATGCTCACCCCTCCCATGTCTCCCACCTCCCACGGTCACCACTCTACCACCTACCACCTACATGCACACCCCTCCCATGTCTCCCACCTCCCACGGTCACCACTCTACCACCTCAGTGCTCTCCTACCTCACTTTAAACCAGGGCTGACACTTCCCTTCTCCCCACCCCAGCTTCCTCCTAGGAGTTCTAAGCATAGGGATGCCAACCTCCAGGTGGGACCTGGGGATCCCCTGCTATTACAGCTCATCTCCAGACTACAGAGATCAGTTCCCCTGGAGAAAGTGGATGCTTGGGAGGGTGGGCTTGGTAGCATTGTACCCCACTTGGTAGCATTGTACCCCTGTCCTCCCTGGGTTCCACCCTCAAATCTCCAGGAGTTTCCCCAACCTGAAGCTGACAACCCTACACCCCCCCACCCCCCGTGGCTAGGGGGGACCTTGCAATCCTTTGACTGAGCATTATCTATTTTCCCCACAAACTTCCTTAATGTTTTCAATAGTATTATTTGCTTCTAATCTGTCGTTCTGTTGTTTGCTGCGTGTATATAAAATACCAGCTAATTCTTGTGCCCTGCCAGCTTTTTCTTTCTGAATGGTTTGTTATGGGGAAAGGCTAGGTTTTTAATGCCCAGGATATTCTAAAATTGGCTGACTCTTCGCTGAAGGAAAGGACAGGTATGGGTCCACGCCTAACGGTTTGGCGACTCCGTCAAGATTTAGGAAAGAGGGCTTCCAGTACAGTGTGGATGTTTTTCGGGGGGGGGGGGCTGCTTGTAGCCCAACGTTCCTTCAGTGGGGGAATCCTCAGAATCATGTGGCACAATACACATTTCTAACAAATTTTTTAAAATGTACTTACTGGCTTTTTAGATCCTTCTTCTTTTTCTTCTTCTTCTTTTTGACAGGCCTGGCTTTCAGAATGATTGATAGAAAACTGTGAGAGAACCATTACAGTCCTGTATGATTAGTCTTGTGTGGTAAGTGGCTCATGTTTCCATTTTTTTTAAAAAAAAACACAACGGGAAAATGGCCAGAAGACAAAATCCCGTCTTTTAAAAATGTGCTAAATAAAACAGCTGGGAGAAAATAGACAAAAGGCAAGACCTCGGTGAAATCCAGATCCTTTGTTCTCTTTTCCTCCCCCTCTGTGATAAGGAAAAATAACTGCCTGTGACGGAGGCACCTCATCGATTTATGTTCAAATAAAACCAAGATGGGACATGAGGTCTCTCTTGAGAGGCCTCTTCAACTGGGTGAAACACTCTGGGAAATTCATATCCTCTGGCTAATATTTAAGTGCGAGTGAAGCATTACACAATAGCAAGCCTTCTGCGATGGAGTGGATCTGATTTTGAACGGGTTGCTTTAGGCTAAAATCCAGCCATTTGGAATTCGCCGAGAAGATGGCTTTGCATATTCCTGGAGGCTGGACCCGAACAACTTCAGACCACCGTGTAAAACACAGACCACTGAACACATACATTGGCCCACCAAGCATTATTTATTTATTTATTTGGTTCCGTTTCTATCAGTGACTGCTTTGTATTAGAGAAGCACACAAGAATTAACAGCTGATGTTGTAACCCGCCCTGCGCCCGCGGGAGGAGAGAGAAGGATGCGGCAAGACGATTCGAAGAGCTGGAACTACTCCCTCATCCAAGATCGCTTCATACCTTTTAGTACCTTTTAATACCTTCTGCCAGCCCCGCTCTTGCCCAACACTCCCAAAACTCACACATATAATTCTTGTGTAGTGTAGTGTAGTGCAGTGTAGTGGTTTGGTGTAGAGGTTAAGTGTGCAGACTCTAATCTGGGAGAACCGGGTTTGATTCCCCACTCCTCCATAGTTCTGTCAGAGCTGTTCTCTCAAGAACAGTTCTCAGTCAGAGCTCTTTCAGCCCCGCCTACCTCACAGGGTGTCTGTTGTGGGGAGGGGGAGGGAAAGGAGACTGTAAGCCGCTCTGAGACTCCAAGTGAAGGGCGGGGTATAAATCCAAGCTCTTCTTCTTTTTCTTCTTCTTGTGTAGGCCAGCTTACTGGGTAAGGTAAGGCAAGGCTCTTGGAAATCAGCTTATTGAATCATGTTGGCAGAGTTTATTTATTTATCTATTTTGATTTTAGGCCACTCTCCCACTGCCAGGGCAGGGCTCAGGGTGGTGTACAACACAGTAAATTCATAACATAGGCCCTGGCCACACGTGCCGGAAAACACGGGGGGGAGGCGTGGCTATTTGCGCCGTCACATTCAGATCCACCATTATGCGATCAGACACGACGGCAGTGCACCAGGGTTTCGTCCTTCGGCGCGTGCGCGCTGCAAAGAGGACAGCCGGACGGAATAGGCGCGCGCCGGCACGATCACACTGAACGAATCCATCTGCAGCCCATGGCAAACCATTTGCTAGTAGATCGTTGCAGGTACGTTTTAACTGCGTATCTTCGGCGGCACGCCACGGGTTGGCCATGGGTGCGCTACGCTTGCCAGATGTTATGGTGTGATCGCGTCCCAAAAATCCTCCCAGCATTCGTGCCTTTCGCACGGCAAAACTCTCCGTGTGACCAGGGCCATATATAATTTTAAAATGGTTTAAAACAATAAAACACACTAATTAACCTAAAAGATGACACTGGAGAATCCCAGCAGTGTGACTGCCCCACAGGAGGGCAGGGGGTGGGAGTGCCAGAAGGATGAGACTATCATTGCCCTCAACCAAATGCCTGGCGGAACGGAATCAAGTCCCACAGGGCACAGATGTTATTTGGCAGAGAGTTCCACCAGGTTGGAGCCAGGGCGGAAAATGCCATGGCCCTGGTCGAGGACAGCTGGACATCCCTCAGGCCAGGGAACACCAGTAAGTTCTGATCTACTGAGTGCAATGCCCTTCTGGGGGTACACGAGGAACTGGAGCACCAACTGTTTAATCAAAAACAAGTAGCTTTACTAAAGAAGAACAAACTTTGATAGAACATGGAAGAGAGAGCCTCAACTGTCTAGCCTAACTGCGGTGAGAGGAACGACAGCAAGAAGGAATCTCTGCAGGAGCAGGAAGTGTCCAGAAGAACCAATCAGGAGACAGGAAGGGCATAATTTGAACATGTGGAAGATCCCTAATCTAGCTATGTTGACTACCAGTCCTTCAGGCGTCCCCCTGTAGGGTGATCTTCAGATCTTCTTCATAAGGCTGCACTATAGACCTTGAATGTTCAACAAATCATATATCTGTGTCCTTCAGGCGTAGGAAGTGATTCAACACATGAACACTGGAAACTGGTTTATTCTGAGCCAGACCCTTGGTCTATGAAGGTCAATATTACCCGCTCTGACTAGCAGCAGCTCTGCAGGGTCTCAGGTAGAAATCTCTCAAATCACATACTACCTGGCCCTTTTAGCTGGAAATGTCAGGGGAATAAACTTGAGAGGGGCCTTCAGCATGCATAGTAGATGTTCTACCGAGCTACGTCCCTGTCGCTCAGCAACCATATGACTGTGTGTGTAAAGGGCCATCAAGTTGTAGCTACTGACGGCGACCCCAGCAAGGGGTTTTCAAAGCAAGTGAGAAGCAGAGGTGGGTTGCCATTGCCTTACTCTGCAGAGCCTTCCTGGGTGGTCTCCCTTCCAAGTACTGGTCCCACTTAGCTTCCGAGATCTGATAAGATCAGTCTACATCGTGCCACCTTCCCTCCCAACCTGATTGCTTCGCAATATTTTCGGTATACACCGAAAAACGTAATGTTCAGAGTCAAGCAGCCCGAACTCTGCATTTTGCAGTGAAGAGGTTCAGCCACTGAATACTTAACACTCTTTGACTCTTTGACCTTGACCCTGAACCCAGTTCCCATCTTACATCACCTACGACTGCACCGGTGAATCCCAAGCACAGCTACACAAATATATTGTGGTGAAGACCGAGGATTCCTTGTTGGGAAATCATTTTTTTTTTACTGTAAACATTAATTGACTAGCCACTCTCTCAATAATTATGACCCGACAGCTGCACTCCCGGTAGATGGAAGTTGTCGTTTCCGACTTCCCTGCAATGTGTGAGCCAGGCCTCTCGGTTTCTGCAGACTCACTGACAATAAGGAAACACATTTGCTGACTTTGGCATGGGAACACACAGCAGGGAGGGTTCCATCATTTGTGTAAACTGTAGAAAATTAGAAGCAGTTCCCTTCCCAGTGTCCACAACAGCATCTTGAAACTAACATTTGCAACTGCTGCTGTAGTTTAACATTTTGTTATAACAACAGAGACAGCAAACAGGCCAGCTGCAGGGACATGCCTGCCCAGGCAAGCCGTAAGAGGGAATACTGGGTTTCTGCAGTCAACGGAGCCTTAATCCAGACCCGATAGTAATCAAAACATTATTTCTATATGGGAAGAAGTTACCATCACAGTGCCATGGTCTCATAGAGGAAGGCATTGTATGAACACATGAACCTGCTTTAGACTGAATCAGACCCTTAGTCCATCACGGTCAGCATTGTCTACTCAGACAGGCAGTGGCTCTCCAGGATCTCAGGCAGAGGTCTTTCACATCATCTACTGCCAGATCTTTGAACTGAAGATGCTGGGGATTGAACTTGGGATGCTCTACCACTGAGACATGCCCTCTCTCAAGTGGTGTTCAAGGGAAACGCCATGTGAAGCACACTATAGCCGTCTGAAGGAAGTCATTACGGAGGCAGGGTGCACATGGTGTACCAAGTGAAACTGGGGAGGGGGGGCAATTCTGGCCACAACTGCCACATAAGGCTCAGGAGGCATGGCTGGATCCAAAAGGACTCCCAAAATGTAAACCTGCTCATTCAGCTTGGAGAGTGAGAGGAGGCAGTACCAGCTTAGTAATATTATAGACTGGCTTTTCTGAAAACTGTGACTGGCTGCCCATTTGGAAATCATTGCAATTTGTTGAAACATTTTGGAATTATCCTGAACTTTGAAAACTGATTGACGATACAAAATTGATTCCAAATATAAATGAATGAAAACATCAGGGGTCATTTTGTAGAAAAAGAGCTAGGGGGACTCATTAGCATAAGTCATTAACATATGCCACACCCCCTGACATCACCGGAAGTGTGTCATAAGGCCACACCCCCTGACATCACCGGAAGTGTGCCATAAGGCCACACACACCGCCCCCAACAGTCCCGGCCGCTGCCACCGGTCTTGCAGCTCCACTGCCGAGCCCCATGTGCAAGGAAGCCCTGCGAAGGCCCTCCCTGGCCCCAGGCAGGCAGGGGTGGGGAGAGGCAGGGAGGAAGCAACTTACCCTCCCTCTTCTCCTGCCTCCTCCTGGCTGAATGAGGGCCAGAAGCGGGCGGCCAGAAGCAGGGGGCGGGGCTTCGTCATGTGCCCCGCCCCCCGTACCTCACCTGGGGGGACTGTGTTCCCCCGCGTTCCCCCCCGAAATGACCTCTGGAAAACATAAATAGCATATATGCATCTTTGAAGAAGACAGCCGAAACGAAGCTCATATCCAGAATCTTCGTTGAACGTCATTGCAGTTTTGCACTTTATTATATATTGAGGATTATTGTTATATCGTTGCAAGTATCTATTATAAGTATGATTTCATTTAATTTAATATATATAGGCATATTTCCGTGTTCAGCGTCGGTCATTCACAGGTTTTGATATGGTGGTCTCCAGGATCTCAGGCAGAGATCTTTCACATCATCTACTGCCAAATGTTTTAACTGGCGATGCCAGGATTGAACCTAGAACCTTCTGCATGCCAAGCAGATCCTCCATGTTTTCCATGCCAGAATGTATAGTCTATGAACTTGCAAATAGGGATGCTGAGAACTTCATGCTGGACATACTTGATGGGTGAGTATCCTATTTTTGACACCTGCAATCACATGTGTGTAGAGCCTTGGATTTCCTCATCTCAACAGCCGACTCAAGCGGTATGCTGAACAGCTTTGCAGCTGTGCAGCAGCTGTGGTTCCTAACTCTCCTTTCTTCATCCTCCATTTAAGTGGATGGCTGGGATTCCAGCCCAGATCCCCATGCCACACTTTTCCACTCAGATCCTCATTACATGGTATACAACCCTCATATCTGCCTTATCCTTTGCAACTTTGTAACTGCTTCTGGGGCTGCATCTGACTTTGTAAGAGCCAGATAATGAGTGATCATACGTAACAAGCTCATGTTTGGCTGCAACTAATGTTAGCCAGTTTGTGCCAAAATGTTTAAAAAGAACAGCATTTAAAAAAAATGTAAATATCTGTATGTGATCTCTATATATCTCTATAACTCTACATTTGCTTCTAAAAACCTGCCTTACTTGATGTATTACTCTTTTGATGCGTTACTCTGACTTGGCAAATCATTTCCCTATCAATGCAAGGAAACAATAGGGAGGATGGCCTTCCGGCCCTTGTCAGTCCCTCTCTATATGAGTATTATGTGACTCTTCTCTCCACCTATCTCACAGGGTTAAAAAAAAAGAAAAATTAGTTGACAAGAAAACATGTGGATTGTGCAGTGTATGATATATATGGACATTCTGTGACTGAACCATGTGACTCCTAGTCAGGGCTGCTGGTTGAGTGGCAAAATACACCTTTCGATTTGACTTGTTAGTTTGAACGAATTGTCCATCGACTGCAATGGCAAATGGCCCAAAAGACAAACAACATTATTTCACTTGCCTTAAATAATATGGTGGTTAAAGGGAATGCCAAAATCAGCAGGCATGCTGACAGCGCCATATTTCACAAGTGACCAGAACGTTCAAATAATGGATTGCTACAATAAAAGGGAAAGACTCTAATTGGACAAAAGAAATGGTAGGCGTAGTTTTTTTACAAGTGTTACTGGACTTATTCTTTCCAATATCACTCTTAATCAAGTGCTAGCCCACATACTCGTAATTTAGCATTGCCCATAATAATTGCAAGCAGCTGTTGCTAGCAAATAAGAATTTCCAGTCAGTCATTGGGAAAAGAATTCGATTCTTGTCTCATTTCTATAGGGATACATTTTCTCTGACATTCTTCCTGGTTTTATATAATGAAGACTTTGGACCATGTCGTACAGTAATGCAGACCAGTGGCTCAGGATTGTAAAATGATGGGTCAAAGGGTATCTGGGAGAAGATATCCTTTGCTAGTAGTAGGTGGCTCCCATGTCCAATATTTCCAGTTACAGGTCGGTATGTGCATTTAAATATTTCCAGTCCAAATATGTAACTGAAAAATACATTATCACTATTTTTTGGATATACTTTGGAGAGATATTTGGGTTTTCTGGAATACCAGTAACTGGGTCCCAAAAAATTCTGGAGAAATTTGGGGATATTCAAGGCCTGCATCTTAAGGCTCCCAGGCCTGTTTTTCTTCCGATTCCCAGGCAATGGGGGGGAGGTCTCCCAGGCAAGCCCTTCCCTGTTCTTTCTGGTAGGCCCCCAGGAGGCTGGGGGGAAACCCACAGCCATCCCAAGTTTCTGTCTGGCATTTTCCCTATTCTAGTACTTTCATTATGTTTAATGTAGGACAAGCTAGCTTTACTTAAAGTTGCAGTAATTTAAAGATCATCAGCACCTTCATTCTCATGACTGGGTCTTCCCTCCATAGTCCCTGGAGGAAGTCCCTAGATAAAAGCTGAGTCCATCACAGCTTACGCCCATCCAAAGAGCTGCCCCGAATGGAGGACAGCTTCTTCCTCATGTCCTGAAAACTTACAAACTACCTTGGGGAGAGTCTGTCCCACCTGGAGGTCATTTGGCTCTTAGTTGTCCCTTCTGGGCATGACCTGGCAGCAGTGTATGAGGTAGTAAGCCTATGTTCTGCTGAATTCTTGGATGGAGAATTTTCCACCACAGAGGGCTCCATTTTGCTTGGGAACAGGAAATTCATCTTAAACCTCAGGGTCTAACCAAACATGACATTTTCCACTTAGAGGTATTCTTAAGCTTAGCTATATGTTTACATCTGGTTAGACTGGGGACCCCAGATTTCTTGAGCCTGCGGCATATTTGGAATTCTGGCATAACAAGGTGGGCACAGCAACAGGAGATGGAGCCAGCCACAAAGTGTTTGTGACAGCTTAACTTCAGTAGCACCATGTAGATCCTTATGCTACAGTGGTAGTTGCTGCCAAAACAACATTTCGAAAAATCTGCACAGCCAATCAAATCTCCAAGAGTCAATCAGAAACCTTGCTGGGCAATAGCCCAACCTGGCCCCACCCACTTCCTACAAACACTTGGCAGGTGCCAGAAAGGGTATCGGTGGGCACCATGGCACCCACGGGTACCACGTTGGGGATGCCTGGGTTAAACCATTAGAAGTCATGTTCCCTCTAAGCTGAGTTTATTTATTTATTTATTTCTACTTTCAATTTGTACCCCGCTCACCCCCGAAGGGCTCTGAGCGGCTTACACAGTGCATGGTGCAGAGACCTATGCAGAAACCCTACTATGGCCACAGTACGTCTGGGGTGGGGGGAGCCCTACCAGGTAGCCTCCCGGCTCCGATCGTTCGTTTATCCGGCGAGTGGGCGACTTCTTCCAGTTCTCTCCGGTGTGGCTTTCCGTGGCCTCCGCTGTTCTTTCGGCTCTCTGGCGACTCCTCTTGGGGGCTGTTGGTTATGGGCCCTGGTGCGCAGCCGCGGTGGGTGTGAGCTAGCATTTGCTGAGCTGTGCCAAATGTTGGAATATGCAATGTCTGGCATACAAGAAGAGAAGTTTCTACGGAGGCAATATGTGAAAAACTAGTCAGATAAGGACATGGGCCTCAACTTTCTTCCTTCTGCTAAATGTCATTACCTTGCTTGTCCCCAGAATGATATTCTTGGACTGTTTTACTGCTCCTTCTTAGATTTTATTTTTTGGTTTCTCCTCCCTTAATGACAGCATGCAGTCAAGAGCAAGAGTCCAGTAGCACCTTAAAGACTAACAAAATTTGAGTCACTGCTCACTTCTTCAGATATGTATCTTCAGTGACTCACGGAAGCTCATCTCCTACCACAAATTTTGTTAGTCTTTAAGGTGATACTGGACTCTTACTCATTTCTACTGCTACAGACAGACTAACACAGCTACCCAGCTTGATCTATCAGTACATAGTTAGGAGGCTAGCTCTCTCTCTCTCCCTTTCTATGCAACTCAAATGACTTCATTTCCCAGTAATTAGATCCACTTCTCTGCACATGAAATAGTCACTCTGTTGATACCAAGGACACTGAGGGTGATCCACCAGGAGGCTGCTGGAGGCAAGCAGAGTGACTGTGATAGCAGAGAGCCCCCCCCCCCCAAACAGCAGTAGTTCAGGGTGGAAATGATCCCTTGCAAGGCAGTGGAATACAATTGTTTAGCGCTTGAATGGATCATGGATCCCAATCTGTGAAAAGGTCTACTGAGATGTAAGTGAACAATTATGAGTGGGGCTCCCAGACTGCACCAGCAAATGCCAGGAGATTTTGGGGTTGGTGCCTAGAGAGGGTGGAGTTCCAAGAGAATATGACATCACTTCTGGGTGACTCTCTAGAGATTTCACCTAATCTCTATGGTAAAGACCATAGAGACTAGAAGAAATTCCTGGAACATCACCATCAAAACAATTCCCCCTACATTTTTCTCCTGATTCTCAAATTATCAAGTGGCGGGGACCGAGACTGGGAGTGGTATTTTTTCCTGCTGTGAGCGGGCAAATACCAAGCCTACTTATGAGTACCGCTAAGTGTACATGTGGGAAATGTCCCATCAGGTTAGGTGCATGCTCCACATATTGTCCTCTAAAAACATTTACTGGCATTCAAAATGGGGGAAAATCATAGCTGTATAAAGCACTGCATTCATCCTGGATGCCTCATGTGTGCCCTGGAGACTCTGGGTAGCAGCAAATATTTCAGTGAAGCTATTGCTACACAAATGTGAATATTATTACGGTTATACCTATTTGCCGGGGGGGGGGGTCCATGCCTTGTCAGCGTGGTTAATTAGGTCACAAAGCTGAACCCGTTTGGGTGAGGCTGTGACCTTGTGGTATTACGTGGGAGAAAGAGGTGAAGCACCACCGCTTGTTTCCAGAACAGATTCACTTTATGCCAAGTGCCAAGTCATTACGCAGTGCTGGTGAACATTTTTATTGGCAAGAGCCACAGGAGGAAGCAGGTGGAAAGAGGTAGAGGCCAAACTGGGATGTAGGAAACATCTGTGCCTCGAAGGGGGGAATGAAATATCAGAGAGAGAATTCATGAGCAGAAAATGGAAAACATGTTTTGACACAAATGTTTTATTTATTTAATTGAAGGGCTTTGCTTGTTTTTGTTTACTTACAAACCGCCTGCCTCGAAGTAACCTTGGAACCTGGCAGTTTAATGCCTAATGAAGATCGTTTTTCAGTTGTGCCACAGGCAACGATCCGACAGTAAAGATGTTGCCATATTTATTTATTGTAAACATTTATGCCCCATAAGGTCAGAACGTCTCACAACAGTGTTTCTCCCAAACAGTAACACCTTAAAGGCCTAACAGTGCCATCCTGAACAGAGTTATACCCTTCTAAGTCACTTGACTTCAATGGACTTGGAAGAGTGTAACTTTGCTTAGGACCGCACTGTCAATTTCCTGCTGCTTGCACAACGGGCACTTCCATTTGCATAAGGTTTCCACTGTAACCTCAGGAGCTATATTTCAAACACAGCAGACTGTCAGGGGTGTGGCCTAATATGCTAATGAGTTTCTATGGTTGGGTGTGGCCTATTATGCTCTTTTTCTACAAAAAAAGCCCTGATTGTTGCAGATCTGATCACAGAGACAGCCAGGGCAGGGCCCCCTGCAATTAGTGGTAAGAAGAGTCACAGCAGGGTGAGGAGTCAGGTACACTACCAAGAGCACTATCAGGCTGTACCTGCTCCATTCAGAGAGAATGCACTAATAAACCAGGTATGGCAGCAAAAGCAGAGCCTCAAGCTCTTAAGAACATAAGAGAAGCCATGGTGGATCAAGCCAATGGCCCATCCAGTTCAACACTCTGTGTCAGAGAGTGGCCAAAAACCAGGTGCCATCAGGAGGTCCACCAGCGGGACCAGAATTCCAGAAGCCTTTCCACTGTTGCCCCCCAAGCACCAAGAATAGAGAGCCTCAGACATAGTGTTCCATCTATACATTGTGGCTGATAGCCATTGATGGACCTCTGCTCCATATGTTTATCCAATCCCCTCTGGAAGTTCTCTATGCATGTAGCTGCAGCCACTTCTTTTTGTCTAAGAGTCTGGGGCTTCCACAAATTGAATGGATATATCTCCCATTGTCCAACATGATATAGTGGTTGGAGTGTCAGACTAGGATATGGGCTATCCAGGGTTGAATCCCCCAATGGTGGGGCTCCTGACAAATGTTCAACCATGCTAAGCAGCAGGGACAGGATTGGGCCAAGTTGTACCTGTTATGTGTTATACTGTGACAAGTGTAGCTGAAGAAAGAAGGCGATAGGCTCCAGCCAATTGCTTGTCACCATGATGCTTCTATACCTGATAAAAGCATCACTACAAACTCTGGTAGGTGTCTGGTTAAACAAGGGCTTGAAGAAGTTCCACAAGCCTTTTCAAATAGCAGCCACTTCTCCAGCCAGGCAGATGTTCACAGATGTCACGTGATGCTCAGGCAAAGACCTCTGGCCCATCTCCATGTTCACACATTTCTTTTAAAGGTCCACGGGATGTCGTTAACACATAAAACATTCGCCATTTCGATGCCGCAAGTCCTTCGTGAGCTGAACTCCTAACGACTTTCCCACTGAATCTCGTGCTTGTGGGGGTTTGTGGGAGTCCGTCCAAAAAGCATCTGCATTTCTGACTTCCTGAAGACAAATTATTGAACAAATCTATTTCAAATGCACGGGGGATTTTAGATTATGCTATTCCATGTTTCCAGATGTGCAACTATGGGATTCACCGTTGCAGCTTCGCTATTGCACTTCTTGTCCAGAGACAGGACTCTCCAACTGGCCTCATGTCAACCACTTGGCCTACTTCAAATATGGACAAACGCTATCACTCCATCTAGCAGTAGTTCCATTCATACATTACCATAGTGGTTTCCTACAGCTGGATCCATATTAAAGAAAGCCTTCTTCTGAACACTCATTCCTACCCCTTCAGATAAGGAAAGAAAGTGTTGTTCTGTGTTCTGTTCTTCCCAAACCTTTTATCAGCTGGGTCCTTTCCATTTTTTTCTGTCTTTCTTTTAATGTGTTTGTTTCTCAGAGTTCTATCCTGCAGAATTTTGGGCTATCGCCTTCTGAGGTGGCTTGCAGTTAGGGTTGCTAGATCTTGGTTGGAAAATTCCTGGAGATTTGGGGGGAGGTAGAGTCTGGGGAGGGGCGTTGGGGAGAAGAGGGACCTCGGCAGGGTATAAGGCCATAGAGGCCACCCTCCAAAGTTGCCATTTTCTCCTGGGGAACTGATCTCTGTTGTCTGGAGGACAGTTATAATTCCGGGAGATCTCCAGGCAACACCTGGAGGTTAGCAACCTTACTTGTGGTCCATAGTAAAATAAGGCAGCTTTTCTAGTGGGGGGACGGGGGAATCAAACAGCATCACATTGATGCATAAAAGCCAAACCAAAAGCATAAAAATCGCAAAGGGAAAACACACCGCACACAACAGAAGCTCACACAAATCAGTCTCTTTTTCAATTCCGAATGCTGTTTTTAGTAATCCAGAAGTATGTTCTTTAAAAGAAATGTCTAAACTCCTAGAAACCTTTTCTGTTGATAACCGTACCCTTCTGTGTTCTCTTTCTGCAGAGACGTGAAGATATTTGCATATTCAAAACCTTTCCCAGGACTATTAATGTTGTTGTTACTTGTAGCTGGCATGCATTTATTATTTTCAGTGGGGTATTTTCTACGGATTATTTCCTTCGCAGCTTTTAAACCAAGTAGCAGGCACTGCAACTGGTGTGGCCATACTGAAGGTCTACTTGGATATTTTTCATCTCTACAAGTAATGGCAATTGTGCTCCAAACACCTGTATAGTTGGACGAAGAGAAATTAGAAACCAGGATCCAGAACTGTCTATGAACTTGTGGCGTTCTTGTGCAGGGGGTTGGATCCTATGTAGCCCCAGCAAATGGTCCTGGCAGAGGTCTTCCACATCATCCCCCACCAGCAGCTGTGTGGCAAAAAGGAAAGAAAGAGAAGTCACCATCTTTCACTTTTGGTGACACAGTTTGGTGTAGTGGTTAAGTGTGCGGACTCTAATCTGGGAGAACCGGGTTTGATTCCCCACTCCTCCACTTGTACCTGCTGATGTGACCTTGGGTTCCTGAAAGAGCAGTTTGTGTCAGGGTTCTCTCAGCCCCACCCACCTCACAGGGTGTCTGTTGTGGGGAGGGGAAGGGAAAGGAGTTTGTAAGCCGCTCTGAGACTCCAAGTGAAGGGCGGGGTATAAATCCAATCTCTTCTTCTTCTTCTTCTTCTTCCATCCGCTGAGCCTCTTCTGCCAACATAAATGCACTGGCAGGCGGGACAATTTTGTCTACTTTCTGCTCAGTGTAACCATCCATTTTGGATAGCTTTCATTGACACAAGTCTCCAAGGTTCAAATGTGGCTGCCTGGGGAACAGGGAAGAGAAAATAGTTTCAGGTGGGTAGCCATGTCGGTATGCAGTAGAAGAGTACAATGTTGGACGTGAAGGACTTTGCACTGTCTCTTAACCTCAGACTTCAGAGGGGGTCTATAAGAGAGTCAGAGAGATACAGTCATCAGGACTCTGCTATCCTTCCCTTTACTGTCTGACACTATCCCTTTGATGCGTAGATTGCTACTCTCAGGGAATCTTCCTTCCTTCCAGTTTGACACCTTCTCTCCACACTATGCTAGCCTTCTCCATCTTGGCACCATGAGGACAGGACATGCTTCCTGCATCTCTATCCATCCTAGCTAGTTAGACTAGATTAGAACCCTATCTCTATTCTATCCTGTCTAGAATGGAGTTCTTTACAATAAAGGACTCATATTAGTTTTGCAACGATAAAGAGGCCCAGTGTGTAACTTTGCTTCTTGCTTGCGTATACAAACCAGATAGACTCTGCTGCATTATGTGCCTTGAGCACTCTCCTAACCCAAATAATCCTTCACAAAATTCAAGTCCAGTAGCACCTTAAAGACCAACAAGATGTCCCAGGTAGTTTCCAAGGGTAGCTATGGTGATTTGCAGAAGAAGTACTCATTCCTATTGCTCTGCAGAGCGTATTCAAGAAATGTGGGCTGCTTAATCTAGAAGAAGAGCTAGATTCGAATCCAGTAGCACCTTCGAAACCAACAGGATTTTTGGAGTCAAAAGCTCCCTTAGTCAGAACAAATGTTCTTGGTCTGTAAAGCAGTACTGGACTTCCATCAAGATGTCCACAGTATAAGCTTGAAGAGTCAAAGTTCCCTTTGTCAGGTACCTGTATTCCTTCATATTCCTGTAGACCTATATCCCTTTAGATACCTTCATATCTGACATGGGGAGCTTTGACTCTCAAAAGCTAATGCCCTGGAAATAAGGGAGGAGAGGAAAATCTGCTTCCACCAATGCCAGCTGGAAGTTTTTGAATCCACGTTTTCTATTAGCTCCATTTGCATCACTGGAAAGAACCAACTATCGTAGACAGAGAAACTTGGGGGAAGGGGGAAGACGACCTTGTTTGCTTGCTTGCTTTGGTTCTGCTCATTGATGTGCCCACACCAGGAAATGACCAGCATGACTCTGAGCTGTGCTTTTGCACTTTCTGTAAATTCCTGCAAGATCAGAACCAAGGGGTACTGCAGTAAAGAAGGTGAGATCAGCGGAAGAGATAGACGCCAACAGAAACCCAAGATCTGAGGCTCCCTCTAAATATAAAGGTCCCTTGCGGTCCAAAGCAGAAGGGAACAGGCTAAGCATATGTCCAACTCCTTGTTGCCGTTTTAGCAGCTGCACATCCCATAGACCACTAAAAGTTGGGTTCAGAGTGTTCTGCCAAAATTTTTTTTAAAACAAAAGAGAATGGAAACAGGAGAAAGTCTACTGAATTCATCTTCCTGACTTCCTTTGATGTTCATCAAAACATCTGTGTAATTAAAAAAAATCCTTTTTATACCTAACTTCTTCCTCCTGTGTGGCAGCCCACACTGTCATGCTTTAGCTGCTGTGGTGTTAAGTAGATGTTTGTGATGGAGTGAGCAACTCAGCATGGGTCAGTCACAAATTCTTTCAGAGCTGTTCTCTCAAGGGCAGTTCTCAAGAGAGAGCTCTCTCAGCCCCACCTACCTCACAGGGTGTCTGTTGTGGGGAGGGGAAGGGAAAGGAGTTTGGAAACCGCTCTGAGACTCCTTCTGGTAGTGAAGGGTGGGGTATAAATCCAATCTCCTCCTCCTCTTCCTCCTCCTCGTCCTCTTCTTCTTCTTCTTCTTCTTCTTCTTCTTCTTCACAGTGATATTGGACTCTGCAATATTTCCTTGGTTGGATCACCATATCATCCTCCATCTTCACTAGCCATGTTACCATTCTTTCAGTCCCCTTCACCCTGGACAGTTGGGATCCCCCCGGAGCAAAGTTTCCTGTGGGCCTCCGAAAAGTTGGGGACTGCCTAGACTTTAGGCCATTCACACATTCTCAGCCTAACTTACCTCACAGGGTTGCTGTGGGTTGCTGTGAGGATGGGGAGGCAAGAATGACGTGACAAACCACTTTGGGTCCCAACTGGGGAGAACAGTAGGATCCAAATTTTTTAAAATTAACCAGAGCATGGTAGGCAATGGATTGGTAGCGTGCATGTTGATTTTCTTCTGGGGTTCACCTTAAAAATACCAAATATATTTGCAAAGAAATAAGTAATGTGAAGTTGTACAGACTGTGCAATGTGATTTTTTAAAAAGATGTCAGACTTCCTGTTGTTTCACTTGATGAAGCTTGGAAGAAGCTATTGCAATTTCAGATAAATTTTTTGTAGTTTATTATATCATATAACTGCATTGTTTTCTCTATTGTTTTAACATTGCCACGGATCGTTTCCCAGATTCAAACCAGCTCTGCAAAATTGCATACTAAATATGCTAACAATCAAAACCTTTTAAGTGTACAAACCTACGTCTATCTCTTGTCAATAGCATGACTGCTATATCTGTCAGTTTCAGTAACACCCTGAGATGGTTGTCAAAGGCTGCAGATGTCCTCCATTCATCCCAGAACCCACCATTTCCACTTGGAAATGGAGAAAATGCATGTCATATTTTCAATTGTGTTGAGTAAAATTGGCAGCAAAACGTTTGAGGTTTGCATGATCGTATGGTGAACAATGCTAATGAATTACTTTATTTGAATTATTTGAACCCCCAAAGAGCCCTATAAAAATTACCCATACTGCCATGGGGGATATTTCTACCCCTAATGAAATTCAAGTTATTTGAAACACAAAGGATATGTTTTGAACCAAATATTAGAAACCTGAAAAAAAGTTTATGAATGTTTAAAAGAAAGCATCTAAAAACATCTCAGATCAGTCATAGTTAACATGTTTGTCCTTTGCAGTATATTTCTACCCCAAATGGGGTATATTTCTACTCTCTCTGTTCTGAGGTAAATAGATTTCTGTGGTTGTTTTTCTACCTCAGGTGCCTTTTTTGTTTACCAAAAAGAAAGCTGTAAGTTCCTGTATTTGGAGGACAGTTACAAATTATTACATCACTCAGGACAACGGAATCCCCAGGGTTTAGATGAACAAAACCTATTGAGGCAGATTAACAGAGATATGGAGGGGGGGGTTATCTCATTACACATGCTAATATAATTCAGTTCTCGCATCTGTTTGTAAACTCTTTTATTATGCTATATGCTAATCTGCTGCTATTCACAGGTTTTACCAATTGCCTTAATCCAGTCATAGCTATATCTACTGCTGTTCACAGGTTTTACCAATTCCCTTAATCCATTCTTAGCTCTAAGTGGCCTTTCTTGGCAACATCCTCATCTGCTGCCTATATGTAATGGTTGGTGGATTCTATTTCAATGTATCTGAAGAAGTGTGCATGCATACAAAAGCTTACATGCTGAATAAAACTTTGTTGTTCTTAAAGGTGCCACTGGACTCAAACTTTGTTTCATTTTTACTACTGTACAATGTCCTTAGAGAAGAAGGTTCTAGAGACACTTTTTCCTGCATTCTGCCAAAAAAAGAGTACAAGCAGCAGGGTAGTTTACTCACCTCCAAGTGTTTGTTAATTGCAGGGATAATCCAAGATTTGAATTCATTCTGCAGTTTACATGGATTGAGAGAGAAACTGTCATTAAAATGTCTGCTTTACCAAAAAAAATTGGTAAATCTTGTGCATGTTTATTCAGAACTCTCTATTCAGTACTGCCAAGTAAATATGGACAGAATTACAGCCATAATTTCAGATAAGACTTCAAGAAGTCATCAAAAGTTCATCACTAGGTTTATTTGGGATTGAAAGAACTGAGCTATGTAAGGTCAACCGTGTGTGGTCTGGGAGAGGCTTACTTTTTCCTAATGCATAGATACATTATATTAGAAATCATACAAACAATGTAGTAATGTTTTGGTGGGAAAATACACTAACATAGGACAGTGTTTTCATGTTTTTCCACCTGGAGCAGAGGCTTCTTCTCCTGCCCCCTACTTCAACTGTTAATGTGGGTACAATTCACTCTGACAGCCCAAAAGTTAAAAATAGGAGTCCGGTGGTACCTTAAAGGCTTCCAAAATTTATCCCCACATAAGCGTTTGTGAGTCAATTTCTTAATCAATTCCTAAATTAATAGGTAGGTGTAACCCTTGTGATTATGGGCCAGCCCAATTCCTGTTACATCCATAAGTGCCATCAAGTTGCAACCAAATTATGGTGGCCCCCACAAGGGGCTTTCAAGGCAAGTGAGAAGCAGAGGTGGTTAGTTATTGCCTTCTTCTACAGAGTCTTCCTTCATCGCCTCCCATCCTAGTACCAATCCTGCTTAGCTTCCTAGATCAGACAAAACAAGGGTATACCAGGGGTCCCCAACATAAGAACATAAGAAACACCAATGTTGGATCAGGCCAAAGGCCCATCCAGTCCAACACTCTGTATCACACAGTGGCCATAAATACCAGGTGCCATCAGGAGGTCCACCAGTGGGGCCAGGACATTAGAAGCCCTCCCACTGTTGGCCCCCCCAAGCACCAAGAAGACAGAGCATCACTTGCCCCAGAGCCCCTATCTATACCTTGTAGCTAATAGCCACTGATGGACAACCTTTTTGAGTCTGTGGGCACCTTTGGAATTCTGACACAGGATGGAGGACACAATTACAAAATGGCTCCCACAGGAGGTATAGCAAACCACAAAATGTCAGGAGTGAGGTTAAATAAAACTCTAACAGTACCTCTTCAACATTTCAGGTAGAAGCTCTGTTTAACAAGTTGCCTTTTAATCTGCACAGCCAATCAGAAGCCCTGCTGGGGGAAAGCCTCGCCCACTTCTAAACACACTTGGCAGGCACCATGAAGAGTCCATGGGCCCTATGGCACCCACAGGCATCATGTTGGGGACGCCAGGGCTATACCATACCATTACAACAAATGATATTGCTTGTATATTATTACTCTTCTATTCTGAAATCCATGATAGCCTACATAGATTCCCAGGTAGCCTTCCTTCCAGGTATGGACCATACCAGGTTAGGTTTTTTTCCCCAACACTGCTACAACATGTGACCTCTAAGCATGCCCTTGGCCACCCCTCCTCAGCATTCCCTGTAGTTACCAGTAGAAATTCTGGTTCCTCTGAATCCTTCTGTTGGATGGAATGATCTGGGTCCTATAGATTACACTTTCATTCTACCCTTTCTCCAAGGAGAACATAATTCTCTCCTCCTTTTTATCATCACAACAACCTCATGGAGTTGGCTGGGAGAGTGGCTGGTCCTGGATTTTGTGGCTAAAGAGGGATTTGAACTTGCGTCACCCCACACTCTGAGGCCGTTTTCACACACATTGGATAATGCACTTTCAGTTCACTTCCAGTTGAATTTAGCAAGCATCCGCAACTGGATGTTCCTGTTTCATGATTGCTAAAGTTCCTAGAAAGCGTATCTGTCAAGAATTCCCAGTCCAAGGCTTCTGGAACAGGGTCCACAGCGAAATGCAAAAGATTCTGAAATGTTCCTTTAAGAAAGCGCCAGAAATTCTGCTCTTAGGACTTAAAATGGAAGAACTGAATATTACAAAAACGTCGAAAAGGACTCTATTTTGGTATCTGATTACAATGGCGAGACTACTCTATGCAATAGGCCCTTTTCAGAGTGAGTTTCCACAATAATTAATCTGGTTGGTGGACTCTTAAGGTCCAAGGTTCTGAATTAGGACTGAGGCACCTGAAAAACAAAACGCGCCAAGTATAATCAAAGGATATTTAAAGTGTGCAAGAATATTTCAAAAGAACATTAGCAGAGACAACTAAAACAAAAAAAAGCTACATTTAAGAGACAAACTATGCACTAGGTCATTAATTCATAGTTACCAAATGTTATCCTTTTAGGTTATAGTCAGGCAGCAATCCAGGTCTCTCTGTCCTGAGAGAGCATTTTGCCAGGCAAGAGCCTGGTCCATTCCGAGGTTGACTCATCATACCTCATGATAGTTGGGCTAGCTACAAACAAAGAACAGAAAGACTAACTTTTTTAAGGCCTAAGATTTGACTGGGCCAGGGCCCTTTAGCCCAGTCAAAAATCAGACCAGTGAAGTTTATGTGGACATGAACCTGTTACAACAGATGGCCCAGGAGGGGGCCACTTTATGAAGGGATGGAGGGGTTATCTGCAATCTAACCCATCCCTTTTATAGTGTAAATCACAGCACCAGTTGAAGGATCCATTGGCCCCAAGACCCATCCTGGTAAACAAATGGTTTGTCTCTATGCCTGAATTGTTATTCAAAGGTCACAAGGTTGATTTGCCAACCTTTCATTACCAACAGCCAGTTATTTCCCATTTGGCCTCTTCAACCCATTAGCAGGCCTAGAGATTAGGCCTGGTTTTTAATTAAAGAACAAGGAGTTGAACTAAAGGTCCAATTCCTTGACAGTATCAAAAGTATATTACCCCAGTGTGTGTGAAAACAGCCTAAGGCTGCAATCACACACACTAAATAATCCACTTTCAATGTACTTTCCAACTGGATTTTACTGTGTGAACTGGCAAAATCCAGTTGGAACGTGCATTGAAACTGGATGATTTAGTATGTGTGATCACAGCCCATGAGTACTATCCAGGGGTCGTTTCGTAGAAAAAGAGCTAGGGGAACTCATTAGCATAACTCATTAGCATATGCCACACCCCCTGACATCACCGGAAGTGTGTCATAAGGCCACACACCCCGCCCCCAACGGTCCCGGCCGTCGCCGCCGGCCTTGCAGCTCCACTGCCGAGCCCCATGAGGGGCCCGGTGGTGGACCTGCAAGGCCAGCGGGAGTGCAAGGAAGCCCCGCGAAGGCCCTCCCTGG
>NW_015166451.1:682528-686796 GCF_001447785.1 Gekko japonicus | reverse complement strand
GATCCCCCGCGATCCCCCCCGAAATGACCTCTGGTACTATCAAAGGTACACACTTCCAAGCCCACTGACACCTACCTTGCAGGGTGTCTGTTGTGGAGAGGGGAAGCGAAAGGGATTGTAAACTGCTCTAACTCCTTTGGGTAGTGAAGGGCAGGCTATAAATCCTGTCTCCTCCTCCTCCTCCTCCTCTTCTTCTTCTTCTTCTTCTTCTTTGTAGGATTTAGAAGCATGTAAATCTGACCCGATCCAGATGTTCCAGGCTAACCCAATCTCATCAGATCTCAGAAGCTAAGTAGGGTCAGCCCATGCAATGGCAAACCATCTCTGAACGTCTCTTGCCTTGAAAACCCCATGGGATCACCATAAATGAGATGTGACTTGGTAGCAAAACACAAAACTCTGCTTAGGATTCCACTGTAAGCCCTAGACCACTCTGGCTGTGTTGCTGCTCACACACAGGCAGATCCATGGGGTCTTCCTAGCCCTCAGCACAGAGTGCTGGATGCATTCCACGTTGAGGGTTCATTTTTCAAGGCACACTTCCCCATCTCTGGCCGTAAATTTAGTGTGCCTGTGCTCACAAGTTTAAGACTCCCTGCCACTGGCACCCTGGCGGCCGCTTAGTGGTTAAATTAAGGGAGTGGCTGCAGCCAAAAGACGAAATCCCTTTCAGATATCCTGACTCTACCTTAAGTGGTTTGACACCGGTTTAGCCCCCCCCCACTTCAGAGAGCTGCTCCTGATTTATACCAGGCTGAGAATAGACGTTGGCCAGCGGCCAAGAAAAATAGTGTTTCCAGTTGCAATTTCTGAAGGTTCCCATTGTTTCTCGGGGCGTTCGATTCCTGCTGCAATGTGCAACCCATTAGCTGTGTTTGTCAACAGAGCTGATTTCCAAAGAAACATGGGGACAAGGCGAAAGAGAAAAGGCAGAGCCGTTTCAGATCATCCATTTGGCACAGGCATCAACGGGGGGGGGGGGGAAGGGTGTGTGTGCCGCAAAGAGCAGCCTCCACCCTGACTGAAGTACCATTAGACAGGCCGACCCATGGATCGGAGTGAATCAAGGCTGTCATTTGGTACAAACACAGGCGCTTTTGTTAGCAAACCCATTCATACTCAAGTAGTCAGAGGGCTGAAGCTGTCTCTTCAAATACCCTTCCATCAGTGAACCCTTGAGAAATGTTGCCCACAATTAGGGGATGATTTGACAATAGTCTGGTCAGAAGATCTGCCTGATGAAAAGGCTTGCCGTTGGGTGGGCCGGTGTTTTAGATTGCCGCACAAATCCTCCATGCAAGATGTTGCCAGCAAGGATGGGATAGGCCGCTTTGTCTACTTTATGAATGTCAGAAACGGTTGTATAATGGATCCAGCTTCCCAGGAGGCTGCCAAGCTGACTCAGCACGGAAGGACAAATCCGACAAATCCAGAACGGCTGTAAACAGGCCACCGGGATGATCCGACATTCATCTACATCCACCAAGCTACAAGCATGGGCAGCTTCAAGAGGGAATTAGATAAGTATATGGAACAGATGTCCATCCATGGCTATTAGCCACAACCCTGACTGTTCCCTGGAAGGCCAGATAATGAAACTGAAGCTCAAATACTTTGGCCACCAAATGAGAAGGGAGCACTCCCTGGAGAAGACCCTGATGCTGGGAAAGATTGAAGGTCAAAGAAGACGGGGACGGCAAAGGATGAGATGGTTAGACGGTGTCATAGATGCAACGAACATGAAACTGAGCAAACTTCAGAGGACAGCGGAAGACAGGAAGGCCTGGCGGGATCTGGTCCATGGGGTCGCGAAGAGTCGGACTCGACTGTGCGACTGAACAACAACAACAAAAATCAAATAAAAAACTCTGCATTTGTGTGGATCTGAAGCATTTCTCTAGAAATTCCTAGTGCTTTGAACAAGAAAGATATGACAAGCAGAAGATGTGGGGACAGCAAATGACACCTGGTGTGTGAGTGCATGCAGAGACTGGATGGGCCATTGGCCTGATCCAACATTGGCTTCTCTTATGCTCTTATGTTCTTAAGTTTGGCATAAATAGGTTTTGCAAAAAGAACTGATAAAGTGATGCATTTGGGTGACAGATATAACAGTGGTTGAAGCTGCAGAGAAAAATTCAAGTCCAGGGGCACCTTTAAGACCAACAAAGTTTCTTCAAGTGGCCAAAACTGGCACCGCTACTTTTACATTTCCTCCTATCCAGGTTCAAGCACTGGAAGAAGGAGGAGGAGGAAATTGGACTTATACCATGTCTTTCACTACCCAAAGGAGTCTCAGAGCAACTTACAATCTCCTTTATAAGAACATAAGAGACGCCAATGTTGGATCAGGCCAAAGGCCCATCCAGTCCAACACTCTGTATCCCACAGTGGCCAGAAATACCAGTGCCATCAGGAGGTCCACCAGTGGGGCCAGGACATTAGAAGCCCTCCCACTGTTGACCCCACCAAGCACCAAGAAGACAGAGGAGATTAGAGTCCGTGCTCCTAACCACTATACCAAACTGGAAGAAAAAGAAAGGAGATCTGAAGTCTCCAGAGTTGGGGGGGGGAATAGTTCTGAAATTTTCAGTGTTGTTCAAATGAAACTAAGTGCCCCTATTAATAGCAGTCATTCATAGCAGGCCCCTATTGGTTAGGGTCTGTAACACCCTTGAAGTTGTTTTGCAAATGGCTTTAAATAATTTTTTTTTAAATTTCCCCAAAGATGAAGGGTGAACCATATCCCTTTACAAGACAACCAGACTTAAACCTCAGACCTAGGGCATGGAGGCCTTCTTGGTATCTGAAACAAGTCAGCAATGCGGTACTGAACTTGGTAGTCTATTGCTGAAATCCTAAGTATACATTTTCCTGGGAGTAAGCCCCATTGAATAACATGGTACTTACTTCAGAGTAGACACGTTTAAGATTGCACCCTACACCACAGTAAAAGTTTGTTGCAGTCAGGTTGATGGTGTGATTTTAGAAAAACTGTTGTGGCTGCTGCAATTTCAGTCTTTAACAGGACGATGAGCAAACACTTAAATCTAGGCATTGGGGCTGGAGCAGGGACTCTGACCTAGACAGCCTGGGTTAGCCCAACAGAATACTGTGAAAATCCAGGCACAGAGTTATAACCAAAATGCTTAAATAAAAGTTTAATGTAAAAGGAAATTGATCGTGATAGTTACAAGTAAAATGCAGAAGACTTCTAAAAATGCCAAAAATTGATCGCAACAGAAAATATAAACATTACACTCTCACTCATGCCAGATGCGAAAATACAAGCAGGGTCCCAACCTTCCTTACGGCCACGTTCCTTTATCAGGACTTTGCCTGATTTTTGGTTTCATTCATAATAAAGGGACACAGTTTAGAAAGTAGAAACCACAAGACGAACACTGTGTATAAGTCATTCACCTCAATTAATACACTCTCACTCATGCGAGATACGAAAATACAAGCAAGGCCCCAACCTTACTTACAGCCATGTTCCTTTATCAGGACTTTGCCACATGAATGAAACCACAAAAATAAAGGGACACAGTTGAGAAAGTAGAAACCACAAGATAAACACTGTGTATAAGTCGTTCACCTCAATTAATATACAATAAAATCCAATTTTTACATTAAAAGTGTATTATTGTATTTCTTATTAGGACACGACAATCTTGCAACAACTTCCAAATTTGTTATATACAATCCATAAATTCACATAAATGCACGAGCGGCAAGCAGAATACAGTATTCATCTTGTGGTAAGGAGAACCCACAACCCATGTGCAACTGTTATCAGGGGTCATTTCCTGCAGGAGCGCACAGGAGCGGAGCTCTGGCAGTAAAGAGCCCAGGGGGCGGGCACATGCAACAAACCCCACCCCCTGCTCCAAGCAGCCCTCAGTCAATGCAAGAAGCAGCCAGGTAAATTGCAGAGCCCCGCCCCCCCCCCGGGGCCCCGGTCCAAAACAGTCCAGTGGCACCTTTAAGACCAAGTTTTATTCAGGTATTAAAATTAAAGAGATAGCCACCACAAGCAAGAAGTTGAAGAAAAGGCTGGGAGATGTGGAAACAAAGCAGAATTGCCAAGAGAATCGAGTTTTGCAGCTACAGATGGAAAAAGCTAACATGATTCTCAGGTTTCAGGGGGTTCCTGAAACGGATCAGCAAACAAAGCAGAATTGCCAAGAGAATCGAGTTTTGCAGCTACAGATGGAAAAAGCTAACATGATTCTCAGGTTTCAGGGGGTTCCTGAAACGGATCAGCA
>NW_015166451.1:681996-682134 GCF_001447785.1 Gekko japonicus | reverse complement strand
TAACAGTGGAAAGATCTCCTCCTCTTGGGGTTTTAGTTTAGTGTGGTTTGCTTTCCTTTATCCTTAGTTGTAGTCCCTTCCCTAATATTTCTTTGTAGTTTTTGTAGTATTTGCAAAATAAAAAAATATCCCTCCGGG
>NW_015166451.1:679527-680987 GCF_001447785.1 Gekko japonicus | reverse complement strand
CCACGCCATTTGAGGGGAAAACTCTTTGTTTTCCCCTCAAATGGCGTGGCCCCGCCCCCAGCGTGCGATGTCACTTCCGGGTGACGCACGCGCGGGGGTGGGGTTTCCCCTGGGCCCCAATTCCGCGGGAGCGGGAATCGGGGCTTCCACGCCATTTGAGGGGAAAACTCTTTGTTTTCCCCTCAAATGGCGTGGCCCCGCCCCCAGCGTGCGATGTCACTTCCGGGTGACGCACGCGCGGGGGTGGGGTTTCCCCTGGGCCCCAATTCCGCGGGAGCGGGAATCGGGGCTCGAAACCGGGGGGAATTCCGCCCCCCGGGGGGATTTGGGAACCCTAAAGCGCCTCCATGTGTTCTGGAATGTATAGTTTGTGGACAAACTATCCACAAGACGAAAGCCTTCTTGAAGTATTCTGCAGCACTCAGCCCAACATTTAAACAAGGGCAGACCCTGAAGTGTGGCTATGGTGCACCGATCACAAAGGAGATTCCACTTTCACGTACCAGCAACAGCGCTTCTGACAAACAAAGAAGAAGGGAGGCTCTGGATCAAAATGGAGTCCCAACGAAGCAAGTCGACAAGATGAAAACAGGCCAACTTCACCCATTTTTAAACACAGCTAACAAATCTGTGACTTCATGACAGGTATCCATACCTGGGCACAATATGACAAGAAGTTCACCAAATTACATCCAAGAGGCTGTTGGGGTATTAGGTGCTGGGAAATTATAATCTTGTCAAATGAGAGACCCAAAGCATCCTCTACTATCAGCGGAGGGCCACTTCAAATGTTACCTTTTCCAACTCAGCATTGGTACCTGCGGACACAGTCCCCTGGCCATTCGGTAGGATGTATTGGACTGCAACTGCAATAAGTGGATTTGTTTTTGTTTCTTTTGTGTGGGAATGGGGATCTAGGATGACCAATTCATTCGTTACAGAGCACAAGTTGGGTCCAGGATCCCCACCCTGTGTCCTGTGTAACGGTCATATTTGTGTTGTGCATTCTCCTCAATTCCTGCATGACCAAGGATCATGACTGTGAAGAAGGCCCTTTAGCCTTCCTCTGTGCCATTTTCCTGATCGGCAAAGTTCCTGAGGGTACACAGTTTGTACACTTCTGGATTTCCCCAGCAGACCACGAATCTCTCCCCCAGGTTCATTTCTAAATAAATAAATAAATTTCAAGTCAGGAAAATGGGGGAGGGTTGAAGCCCCACATGTGCTTCTGTTGTAATTAGGGCTGCCAAGTCCCCCCGAGGGGCGGATAATCCCCCGCTTTGGAGGCCCGATTTCCACCGCCGCAGAATCGGGCCCCGGCGGAAACCCCACCCTGGCGTGCACGTCAGCCGGATGTGACGTGATGACGCCGGGCATGCTGTGGGTGGGGCCACAGCCATTTGAGGGGAAAACTCTATGTTTGAGGGGAAAACTCTATGTTTCCCCCTCAAATGGCTGTG
>NW_015166451.1:657914-679364 GCF_001447785.1 Gekko japonicus | reverse complement strand
AAAACTAATTGTACTAACATTTTTACTAACAGTGGAAAGATCTCCTCCTCTTGGGGTTTTAGTTTAGTGTGGTTTGCTTTCCTTTATCCTTAGTTGTAGTCCCTTCCCTAATATTTCTTTGTAGTTTTTGTAGTATTTGCAAAATAAAAAAATATCCCTCCGGGGATTTAAAAAAAAAAATAAAAATCTCTCCCTCTTCTGTGACGACAGATCTGCACGTTCCCCCACCCAATAGCTAGCAATCCAAAACAGTCCAGTGGAGCCTGAGCAGTGGGTGTTGCCTTCTGACACACTTCCGGTGATGTCAGGGGGCGTGGCATATGCAAATAAGTTATGCTAATGAGTTATGCTAATAAGCTCCTGCACCACTTTTTCTATGAAATGACCCCTGACTGTTACACAACGTGCCGGGTAGGGATCCTGGACCTAAGCTTTGTTCTCCATTATGTGTGAGTAGGGTTTCCAGACCTCCAGGTGGAGGCAGGGGTCCCCGCCCCCAGGCCCTGCCCCCGGCCAGTGTTCCCCTAAGCTGAGTTAGTGTGAGCTAGTTCACATTTTTTTTAGACTCCGGCTCACACCTTCTTGCCTTAGCTCAGGAAGGAGGGCTCCAGAGCAAACTAATTTATGCAGTAGCCAAATCGCTGGCTCACGACTTTAACGCCAAAGTAGAATTTTTGTTCACAAGACTCCACAGCTAGAGCATTGCCCCCATCCACTGACCTGCTAGCTGACGGGGGGACTTACCTGGAGAGATAGAAAGGCCCAGGCCTCATCACCACACCAGCAATGTCCAGGTGATGCTCTGGTATTTGGGCAAAACCTCAATGGTAGAATACCAAATACCAGGGTATCAATGCAAAGTCGCAGTTTGATGACATCATTTTTATGTGACACCAGTGACAAGGCCTGGGCCTTTCTCCTTCTCCGGATAAGTCCCCCCGTCCCCCACCGGTTGCCAGGGGGAACCTGGCAACCCTATGTGTGACTAGGTGCCCGTAGCCAACAGTTGGATCAGGGCCATCGTTTTTAATGGGGAAAAGGGGATGAGAAGGGCAAAGTTATAAAATGCTTTGGAAACTCTCTAAATCTGTTTTGTGTTTTCAGAAATTATTTTTCGAGACGTTTTCCATGTTTTATTTCCCTGTGAACATGCGCACACACAAAAAATAAGTTATGGAGGGAAAGGTCATATTCCCCCAACCTTTCATCGCTAGACATATTAAGCTGGAAAGGAAACTAGTACATCAAACACATTTTCCCCATTTGTTAAACATATATCTTTTTGCCTCTGTGAAGTCTCCATCACTTATTCCATCATGTAAAAAGAAAGGGAAGTTTGATTAAAGTCCATTTGCTCACCACAAATCACTTTACAGTCTCAATGAAGGAGAAATATTTGAGGGGAGGGGAATCACATCACTTCCTCAGGGGCATCAGATGAGTTTTTAAATCCTTTTATTCCTCAGGCAAGGATAGTATCACACAGAATTTTGGGTGGAGTCAAGGAAAAATCTTGGCTGCACTGGAGTGGTGTTTTCCTTGCAGTATTCCCTCTATGAAAACAAGTCCCGTTCATTCCAGGACTCCTCTTTTGTTGAAGGGGAAATCCTAAGTTTCATAATTAACAGATTTTTTCCTGACAGAGCTGCTGAGAGCCACCAGGGACTCCCCAGACAGTCAATGCAATGTTACACCGAGTAGTAAGCCCACTCACTTCAGTGGGCTTAGAATGGTATAACTCTACACAGGATTGCACTGAAAGACTGCTTCTGGTACACTCCCATCATCCAGACCCAGCACAAGTATCCAATGAAAACATCCAGACCCAGCACAAATATCCAATGGGTGTGGAACAGTGGTCACTGCAGGTGTGGAGGTATTTGTGAATTTCCTACATTGTGCTGGGGGTTGGACTAGGTGACCCTGGAGGTCCCTTCCAACTCCATGATTCTATTATTCTATTATTCAAATCACATCATTTGCCTGGTTTCATGAGCCCTCACAGTGACCACGGTGGTGGGAAGTGCCCTCAAGTAGGAACTGACTTAGCATCTTCAAGGCAAGAGACCAACAGAGGTGGTTTGCCATTGCCTGCTTCTGTTTAACAACCCAGGACTTTGGTGGACTCCCATCCAAGTACTAAACTAGGGCTGACCCTGCTTCGCTTCTGAAATCTGACAAGATCGTGTTAGCCTGGGCCATCCAGGACAGGGCCACCGTGGTCATAGCCAGCGTTCCCTCTAAGCTGAGTCAGTGTGAGCTAGCTCACAGTTTTTTAGCCTCCAGCTCACAGATTTTTGTCTTAGCTCAGAAAGGATGGCTCCAGAGCAAACTAATTTATGCAGTAGCCAAATTGCTCGCCCACAACTTTAACGCCAGCAGCTCGCAAAGCAGCATTTTTGCTCACAAGACTCCACGGCTTGGAGGGAACATTGGTCATAGCCCCCAGAATTTCTTCTCCCCCTTCCCCTTCCCTCAACAGCCTGAGCTAAAGTGTTGCAAGTTAAGTGGTTAAGACGCTGAACTGCAGGCTGTGGAAGGTCGGTAGTTCAGCAGTTTGAGACCCGGGTGCCGCATGACGGAGTGAGCTCCCGTCTCTAGTTCCAGCTCCTGCCAACCTAGCAGTTCGAAAGCAAGAAATTGCAAGTAGATAAATAGGTACCACTTCGGTGGGAAGGTAACAGTGTTCCGTGAGCCTTGGTGTTTAGTCATGCCGGCCACATGACCACGGAAATGTCTTCGGACGGCGCTGGCTCTTCGGCTTTGAAACGGAGATGAGCACCGCAACCCTAGAGTCGGATTCGACTGGCTTTCAAGCAAGGGAACCTTTACCTTTTTATAGTACAGTTGCAAGCAGCTAAGTACACTAGAGAGCAATTCTAAGCTTAGAATTGCAAGTCTATTCAGAAGTAAATTCCATTATATTCAGTGGGTCTTATTCCCAAGAAAGCACTCTTGGGATTGCAGCCATAGTTTGGGTTCATCTTCTCTTGGGGGAGGGTCGTCTTTCAACCATGACCTCTTATGGATGGTGTTGTGTCCACTGACCAGCACAGGGCCAGCGATTACCCCAGAGCTTGACTCTGGGATAACAATAGGGACTAGGCTCCTAGTCCCTCCACTGGGGGAGCCAATGGGAACCGTGGCGGGAGATTCAAACCCACCAACGGGACCCAGGGGTGTGTCCCCAGGGGTGTATATAGTTGGCCAGCTGGCCATTAGTCCCTTGTCTTGTTGTGTACCAATAAAGCGTGCTATGCACTATGCCAGTCTTTGTCTTTCGTCCATACGGCAAACCCACTACACAATAGATGGACACCATTTCTCTGTGAGCAATTCCCACTCAGTGGGGGCAATGTTTAAATAACCTAACCATGTGATCAGAAGCCAGTCAGGAGCCCCCCGTCAGGTAATCAGCACTCCACTGAGAGCAGAGTGGAGAGAAATACTCCTGTGAGTGGTCACTGTAGTTGGCTCATTTAAACCTCCACCAACCTCTGGGGATCTGCTCACAGAGAAACAGCTCCCGGGGAAGCTAGGGTACCATTTAAAGGGCCCCTAATTTTACACTGTCCTCAAGCAAAGCTTTCTTCCGTCAACCAGAGATAGTAATTCATTAATCTGAAAGGTTTTTACAGAAGGGAAGTCAGCTTCTTCTTTTTCTTTTTTAAATGTGAAAAAGGCATCCAGGTGACTATATGCCAAAGATCTGCTTGATCAGGGGTCATTTCCTGCAGGAGCGCACAGGAGCGGAGCTCCGGCAGTAAAGAGCCCAGGGGGCAGGCACATGCAACAAGCCCCACCCCCTGCTCCCAGCAGCCCTCAGTCAGAGAAAGAAGGAGCCAGGGAAGTTGCAGAGACCTCACCCCACATCTCCCCTCCCCCACAAACAGTCCAGTGGCACCTTTAAGACCAGGTTTTATTCAGGTACAAGCTCCCTCTCCTCTGCAAGGACAGATCTGCACGTTCCCCCCCCCCAATAGCTAGCAATACAAAACAGTCAAGTGGAGCCTGAGTAGTGGGTGTTGCCTTCTGACACACTTCCGGTGATGTCAAAGGGTGTGGCATATGGAAATAAGTTATGCTAATGAGCTCCTGCACCTCTTTTTCCACGAAATGACCCCTGTCTTGATGCAGTAAGATATCCTTGCTTTACCCCTGCATACATACTCCCTGGATATATACCCTTGAAATAGGACAAGATGTCTCACCGAAGTGACAGGATCTCCCACACAACATGACTATGTTTGGCTCCCCCCAACATGACTACACGTTGGGGGCAGCCAAATTCAGAAACAGATTTCCAGAATCTTCTAGCTACACCTGGAGGTTGCTTCCAAACAAGGGTTGTGCTCTGGGCTATCACCGAAACAGGATTAGGCCTTTCCCCCTAAAAGCTCTGCATAACATCACCCTCCAATCATCCTCCAATTGATTATTTCCATGGTTTCTGTAGCTTTGCTCTGGGTTTGTTTTCTCCCCTGAAATCTGACATGTCAAGGAGGTTTTATTCATGTAACACAAGTTATACTATGTTCCTCTCGTAGATGGTAGAAGGCATGTTTTTTGAAATTCCCCCATTGTCTCATTGACCTTCCTCTTTTTAAAACCATGTCTCAGAATGTGTTTCTTGACGAGGTTCTATAGTGAGTTAGACTGAAGATTGCTTCAGTGTAGCTCAACTAAGTGTTTCTGTTCAAGGAGGACAATGTGAGGTTTAATTGATTCTCTTAGAAGCTATTACATAATTTCATGTCAATTCATGTAAAAGGAAACATCACATCCCTCCAGCAGACTTCTTATATCCATGTCTATTAGGGCTGCCAACTACAGATTAGGAAATTCCTGGAGATTAGGGGGCAGAGCCTTGGGAAGGTAGGAAATGTTTTCCCCTCAAATGTTTCCCCCTCAAATGGCTGTGGCCCCACCCCCAGCGTGCCCGGCGTCATGACGTCACATCCGGGCACACGCACTCAAGACGCCGGGCAGGAGCTCCCCGCCGCCAGGTAAAAAAGATTTGGCAACCCTAGACAGCTTGCTCCGGAGAATCTGAGGAGTCAAGTCTTTAAGGGTTGACTTCACTGTCGCGTGCATTCCCTCTGCACTGGTTTCCCCCCCCCCCCGGTTTATTTATTTGTGTATTCTGTATGCATTCTGCATCTACAAGCAAAACCTGCATTTTTTGAGCTAGCCAGCTGCCAACCCCTCCCTCCCTCCCTCCCTCCCTCTGTGATTCTGCAAAAAGAAAGGGAAGGAAGGGGAAAATCCAGGCCAACACATACAAGGCTGACACATTTGGGAGCAGGGAATCCCCTAGTCCTTTTTGTTTACTGATTGCTCTGGCTTTTTAAAAGTTTGCCTGAGCTGGAGGAGATGTCCTCTTTTGTCTTCGGAGAAGGAGGGAAAGAAAACACAACAGGAAGGGAGCAACTCTAGGGTTGCGGTGCTCATCTCCGTTTCAAAGCCGAAGAGCCAGCGCTGTCCGAAGACGTTTCCGTGGTCATGTGGCCGGCATGACTAAACACCAAGGCGCACGGAACGCTGTTACCTTCCCACTGAAGTGGTACCTATTTATCTACTTGCAATTTCTTGCTTTCGAACTGCTAGGTTGGCAGGAGCTAGAACTAGAGAGGGGAGCTCACTCCGTCATGCAGCACACTCGGGTCTCGAACTGGTGAACTACCGACCTTCCACAGCCTGCAGTTCAGCATCTTAACCACTTGAGCCACTGCAGCTGGAGGGGTCCATACGAATGCCCTATATCCTATTATGCTCAATGGGTTGCTGCCATTCTTAACAGTGCCTGTGTTACTGCATCTATAGCTTTAAACGTATAACCGTTCCTGAATGCGTGTACTTTGTTGTAAGCTGTGGGTTCTGACTGTAGCACTTAAATACCCGCAGAAACAATTCTACTTTAGAAAGGATTAGCAATTTGAAAGCAGATGAGAACAAAGAATCTCAGCAAAAGGAGTTTTGGTAACTGTGGGGCAACAGTGTGCTGGAAGCAGTCTGATTGCAGATTCCTGTAAAACAAATGCAGAAACAAGAGAAAGCCCCGGCACAAATTGGAAGTGAAAGCAGGAGGGAATGCAGAACGAAAGAATAGGATGCACTCAGGAACCAAGGCAAAATACGGGTGCAGGAAGGGCCCTTCTGTATGCCAAGCAAATGCTCTACCACTGAGCCACAGCCCCTCCCCAAAGTACAGCCAAGCTCCAGCAGCTGTCTTGGCTCTGGCCATTCATCAGCACCAGGGATTGGTGTCAGCTGACCCATTTTCTCCTCCAGCGCTGTCATTGGCTGGTCCACAGCAACAGTGGGGCCACCCTGGCTGAGTTACTCCCAGGCCATTTTAACTTCCCCGGAGCTTGAGCAAGAAACGTTAAAATCCTGCACATTAAATCTTCCGTATGCTCTCCTTCTGGTATCATGGCAGCAGGACTGTGAACTTTTTAACTCCTCAAGAATGATGAGATGTGCGATCTTAAAATAAGGACAAAGTAAACATCGTCCTTCCTCTTCTGCTCCCACCCGGAACGCAAGACCACAGCTGCTTTTCACCGGAGAAAAGGGACCTGGCAACACTCAAGCAGAAAAGGCTACACACAGCAGGCCACTGAACGGCGGATATTGATAAAGCTGTTATCACCATAGCAAAGGGCTTCAGAGGAAATGAATGTAATGGAACAGCTGCTCTGCTTTCCTTCCCTACTTTGGACTGAGTGCCTGTAATTTATTCACCAATTAAACCCAGTGTGGAAAGTGCGGTCTCACTGCCCTGATTCTCTTGGCTGGGACATCGATCCTCGCTACCCAGGAATCTAAGAACACCCCCACCCACCCAAGTCATGGATGAGCAGCCCACCCTGGACTTCACAGACCACTTCTTTGTTTCCTGTGTAAATCTGAAGAAAACATGGTGGCTATAATGCCTTCAGCGGGCCCCAGAATGTAGCTATTGTGTTCTGTTCAGTTTGACAGGTCACATATTTTATAGACTGCCATTAATGTCCATTTTATGTCTCCGGTAAAAACTATTGGATTGATTGATAAAGTGGTGAAGATAAGCCACAACATACAACACAGTAGAAGAGAGAGAGAAGGGAAGAGATTGGATTTATACCCCACCCTTCACTACCAGAAGGAGTCTCAGAGCGGCTTACAAACTCCTTGCCCTTGCCCTCCCCACGGTGACCCTGTGAGGTAGGTGCTCTGAAAGAACTTATGACTGACCCAAGGTCACACCAGCAGCTGCATGTGGAGGAGTAGGGAATCAAACCCGGTTCTCCCAGATTAGAGTCTGCGCTCTTAACCACTACACCAAACTTTACTGTATGCATAATGTTCTCATTTTAAAAAATATGAACGAGTTTGTGAAATTGTCATAGAGGACTCTGCAGTATTATGAAAGTTCCAATGAATTCCAGCTGAAGAACAGCTGCATGTCATGTGGGTGATATGTGAGTGGATGTCTTGATGTTTTATTTTTAAATACAGTATGGTTCCATTGTGTTGCTGAATGCCAATATAATTGGAGCAGTGGCGGGAAGGGCATTCAATAGTGACACTTCCAAAATCTTCCACTTCCAAGTTTTGGTGGTTCCATATACAACTATATCCCCTGGACCAGTGTTCCCTCTAAGCTGAGTTAGTGTGAGCTAGCTCACTGTTTTTAAGCCTCTGGCTCACACATTTTTGTCTTAGCTCAGGAAGGATGGCTCCAGAGCAAACTAATTGATGCAGTAGCCAAATTGCTTGCTCACAACTTGAATGCCAGTAGCTCACAAA
Source organism: Gekko japonicus (assembly GCF_001447785.1). Taxonomy (NCBI): domain Eukaryota; kingdom Metazoa; phylum Chordata; class Lepidosauria; order Squamata; family Gekkonidae; genus Gekko; species Gekko japonicus. Next base: position 671,573 of record NW_015166451.1, on the reverse strand, counting down.
GTAGAACTTCTGCTCACAAGACTCCACAGCTTAGCGGAAACATTGCCCCGGACCCAATCTCATCAAATCTCAGAAGCTAAGTGGGGTCAGCCTTGGTCAGTATTTAGATGGAAGACCACCCAGGAATACCAGGGTCACAATAAAGAGGCAGGCGATGGCAAGCCACCTCTTTACATCTGAACATCTCAAGTTGGCTGTGACCTGATGACAAAAAGCAAACAAACCACTTTGGAATGTTACCCCAAAATCTGGGAAGAAAGTCTGAGGCCGGATATTGCGGAGGGCGAGGCGAGGCTAATTGCCTCGGTGCAGTTTGATCCACGATTATGCGATCAGACACGCCGGCGGCACACCACGGATCCTTCCCTCGGTGCTGGCGGGTAAACGAGGGACCGGAGGGGGATGCCGTGGGCCGGCGCGATAGGGGAATGCCGTGGGCCGGCGCGATCACACCACGGGAGTCTGGAGGCAGCCCGTGGCAAACGTTTACTAGTACTTTGGAGGTACTACTTTTTTAATGCGCATTTTGGGTGGTAAGCCATGGGTACGCTCCACTTCCCAGATGTTGGGGTGGGATCCCGCCCGGATAATCCGCCCCCCATCCGTGCCTCTCCCGCGGCAACTTTGCCATGTGACCGGGGCCTGATTTCATTTTCCCAGTTAAATACTACAGACAGACAGACAGACAGACAGGCTGCTGGTGCATATATCTTTCTCTCACATAGATAACAGTAACTTGAGAAGGGGAGTAGATTTTGATTGGGAAAAGGGCCTGTGAGGAACTGTAAAACATTTCTCCCCCTCAAAGTTTCAATCTAATTAGCAGCTCCCCAGAATGCATTGCATTTTTTTTTAAGTCAGGAGGAATGATCACAGATATCCTATAACATATAGTTTGACCCTGAATTATTATTGCAGTTACAGTAGGGATGCCCGCCTCCAGGTAGAACCTGGGAATCCCCGAGAATTACAGCTCATCTCAAGACTACAGAGATCACTTCCCCTGAAGAAAGGGGATGCTTTGGAAGGGTGGACTTTATGGCATTGTACCCCACTGAGGTCCCTGTCCTCCCCAATCCCCAAATCTGGCAACCCTCCGTCCCATCCCCCACCAGTAGCCAGTGGGGCCTGGCAGCCCTTTGTCACAGTGGACCCTCGAATATTTACAGCAGGTGGCTCAGGCAGCCAAATGCATCCCATCAGCCTTAGCCTTGGCTGTGCTCAACAACCTTCTTGTTTCATCAGTCCCAGATAGGCCACATAGGCAGGAAATGTCTCCAGCAAATGGTGGACCACCAGATGGCTGGAGGCTGATCTCCAGCTTGGTGACTCAAAATTATACAGGCTTGTGGTAAACATTCTGTACACAGACAGCGCAAAAGAGGGTGATTTCCCTTTATGGGTATTAGAAAAGATAAATACGGGTGGACATAAAACCACTCTTGATAGAAGCAGCTGTTCTCGTTTCTCTGTGAGGATTGCATCCCACCCTTATCCCTCCCAACTGGAGTGATGCAGATGTTTGTGGAAAGGATCCTGGGTAACAAAAAAATCTCACTGCATTTATGTATATGCTTTCCAGGGCAGATTCTGGGTGCTGGACATGAAAAAAGGTTTCTCCCGCTTCCCCTTCCTCAAGGACTATTAAGCTTCGACAGGGAACACCCTTTAACACCCAGTTTTGTGTAGTGGTTAAGTGTGCCAACTGTAATCTGGGAGAACAGGGTTTGATTCCCCACTCCTCCACTTGCACCTGCTGATGTGACCTTGGGTCAGTCGCAAGCTCTGGCACAGCTGTCCTTGAAAAAGAGCAGTTTGTGTCAGAGCTCTCTCAGCCCCACCCACCTCACAGGGTGTCTGTTGTGGGGAGGGGAAGGGAAAGGAGTTTGTAAGCCGCTCTGAGACTCCAAGTGAAGGGCGGGGTATAAATCCAATCTCTTGGGTTTTGGGTCGCAGTTTGGGCACTCGGTCTCTAAAAGGTTCGCCATCACTGATCTATTGTCTCCAGGGGAACTGATCTCTGTAGTCTGGAGATGAGCTATAATTTCAGTGGATCTGAAATGCACGGACTAGCTGCTGGTGTGACCTTGGGTGAGTTACAAGTTATCTCAGAGCTGTTCTCTCACAAGCAGTCCTTGAAAGAGCTCTCTCAGCCCCACCTATTTGACAGGGTGTCTGTTGTAGGAGGAAGGGAATGGAGATTGTAAGCCACTCTGAGACTTTTTTGGGTAGTGACAGATGGGGTATAAATCCAACCTCTTCTTCTTCTTCTTCTCTTGCCTTGAAACCCCTTACAGGGTCACCATAAGTCAGCTGTCACTTGACGGCCACACACAAAGAATCCCATCACAACACTCATGTTCTGAGTAGGCACCTGGGAGGGCTTCTGTTCTCCTTTTTGAAGCCCAAGAACTGACCATCTCAAACATCTACGGGGCATTTTGGAGAGCTAGAAGTTTGCCTTTGTGCTAACTTTTACTAACACTCACCAAAGCATCACAGAATAGTGATCACAAGCTTCACCAGACTGGATGTTAAGAAACACACTACCCCCAAAAGAAAGTGCCCCTATCCTCCATTGTTTCCAAAGGACTAAAGTAAAACCAGAGAATCTCTGCAGTAGAAATGGAGGGGGGGGCATTTTTGCAAGCCCAGCAGAACCAGTGCAATGTACAGAGTACCCAGCAGTACCAGTGCAATCACAGAGTGCCCAGCAGAACCCAGGGCCAATCAAAAGAATACTTCCCCTATCACAAATGGCCAGCTTGTCCAACATTGTGTGTGTGGGAGTATGGGGACATTGTATCTACAGGAGAGACCCGCAGAGACATGTGTCTCCATGGAAGGTCATGTAAAGCGAGTGAGAGAACAAAGGGAGAGAGGAGGGGTCAGAGGGCAGCTCCCAGGTTAAGAGAAGGAGAGGCATCCCATTCAAAGAGATAACACCTATACACACTTAAAGTGATGTAGCGGCACCCCAATGTCTAGGCAATGTCCCCCCAACACTTTTAACTGGAGATGCTGGGGACTGAATCTGAGACCTGGAGACCCTTCCACTGAGTTCTTCCCCTGTTGCTAATCTACTATTTCTCCCCTGCAAATACTCTTCCACTTCTTGTGTCTGAAGCAGCGTATTCCCAGTCCATATTTGCTGCAAAAAATCTAGTTCAGCTCAGGACAATAGTAACAATAATAATAAATACAACAACCAATACTTAGCATTCCTATAATATGCCAGCCTTCAACTTGCTTCTCCTATATAACCTCTTGAATCTTTACAACCATTCTGTAAAGTAGGCTAGTGGGGGGGGGGGGCCTTAGTGAGACTGCCTAGAAATACTAGCAAGCATTTTAGGAAAAAGAGACATTATTCAGGGTGAAACAGGAATTAAATGGAACATGCATTTGTCCACTTGCTCCTTAAAGTAATAACCTTCACCTACAGATATACTGAAGAAATTTACCAGTGGACACAGATGGATGGAATTCAAGACCTAAGAAAACCCTGTGAAGACATAATCAAACAGTGAGATTTATAGAGGGCAAAATTGTGCAGTTATGAGCCATACAGATCGGTTTCCATGTTATTACATAATAAAACAGGTTTTTGCAAACACAGGCCTTAGTAGCCTACAGAGTTAAGAGTTCTTTTAAAATGCACAGTCAGATAGAGCTCCGTTGGCCAAATATCTGTGGGAGAGCGTGTCACATAAATTATTCCCATAAAACTGATCCTTAAGTATTCACATGTGGCCAGACTTGCATCCAAAGCTATTTGTGTGCACCCACAGAGAAAGAGAGAGATAAATACTGTGTATGTGTATAGATAGCATGTTTATCTAGATACATGCACACTGAAATACTGAATGCACTTACTAATTTATTTTATTTATATGCTCAACTTTCTCTTGACCAAATCAGAACCCAAGGTGGGTAAGAATTATATAAAATATGATAAAGACTTATGTAGTGAAATGGGCCTGCTCCAGCCCGCAGGCCCTGTTCCACCCTGCCCTCCAAGGTTTTCCCAACACCTAGAGAGGCTTCTCTCTCTCTCTCTCGAGCAACCACTGCCACCACCTGACCTTTGTAGGGAATTGCCTCCTGGGAGGGTCAGGACTCCCAGCTTCCGTTCCAGGTTTTGAGGCCTTGCCTCTGTATCGCCTGCTGCCCAGTGCCTGTTCACCACGGGGGTCGTTTACTGCCTTGTGCACCACTGGAGAAATAGCCACTTGCCAATTGCCCACCTTCCCCCAGTGCTCCTTTTAAAATAGTGTGTCCAAGTCAGTGGAGGTCTATGGTGTATAGAGAACCAATACCAGCATCAAAATTTATAAAGTATTTATTAAAAAGAAAATGTTCACGAGTATACTTTCAGCACAGCACCAGACTGAGCAAGGGATTCAAAAGAAATGGGTAAAATGCAGTTCCTCTGTCCCTCTCTCTATACATGCCCTATCAGATGTTAAAATATAGGACAGGCTCCTTAGCTTAGGATGTTATAGATCTCTACAGAGTTACCATTACCTTGCAGCTTTCTCCAGCTTTCAGGCCAGCATATGGTAATGGCCTCCTCCTCCAGAACTCATTTAAGAATTCTGTCTGCTCTGATGGACTCAGCACCTAAAGATAATTTCCTCCTTGCTTCCCTGAGTTTTATCACTTCTGTTTTCCCCACCCACTGACCAGGTCAGGACAAGTCAAAAATGCTTTTCCTGGAGATCTCCAGGAGTTGCTTCCTGAAGTCTCTATAGTCTTCATTTCCTCCAAATCTCTATTCCCTGCTTGAGGAGGAGGGGGGAGAGTGGACTTTAGTTGGACCTGTTAGCATTACTTAAGAGGTAGCTGAGGTGACTCTGGAAAGCCAATGAATTGACTTCCTTTGCCCAGCCTGTTCTCTGCCCAGAGAGAAAAACTTAAAACCTCCTGGTAAAGGTTTTACTCAGGTCTGACCTCTCCCCCAAAAATGCATTTCTTCACAACGTATACAATCAAAAAGTTAAAAACAATTAAAACATTAAATGCAAAATACGCTGAAAAACAGCAATCCCTAAACATCTTATGCACGCCTAAATAAGAGATCCTTTTTTGCCCAGACACAGACTGCTCAGTCAGTGTAAGAAATACAATGGGTTTCCTCCAAAAGGTATTCAGATGGGATTCTAACATGCATATGGAACCTCACAAATATGGGAGCTCGCAATACTCGGGGGGGGGATGTGCATGAACATAATTCTTTGCCATTGAAGAGAGACACCGAGCTGTGTTTGTGTGTTGTAGTCTTCTAGCACATTGCATCATAGCTCTGCTGCCCAAGCCAGAATGGTATGATGGTTAGAGCATCGAACGAGGATCTGGGAGACCCAGGTTCGAATCCCCACTCTGCCATGGAAGCTTTGGGCCAGTCACACCCTCTTAGCCTAACCTACCTCACAGGATTGTTTTGAGGATAAAATGGAGGAGGAGAGAATGATGTAAGCCAGTCTGGGTCTCAACAAGGGAGGGAGACAGGGTACAGATAGAGTAAAATGAATAAATAAAACTAAAACTTGTAGATATCTTTGTGAACCCATTGATTGCTTTCACCCATTAATTACACAACCAATTGGTACTTCAAAGAAGCTAATCACATTATAAAAGAGACATGGAAGTAAAAAGAGAGGCTCTATCAAATATATTTATATTATATTATATTATATTATATTATATTATATTAATCATCTGTTGGTAATGAGACTCAATCAACTACATGTGCAGAGGCCCCTTGGACTGGCCAAAGAGTGCTCTAGCCCAGCAACAGATGCTTCTGTAACCATAAAGATCTGGTCCAACGTGCCAAGCGAGCATAATAAATAGTCTATATACATAATTTTTTTTTTCTGACAGAAAATGATATCTGGGACAGATTCTCGTGCAGATGTGTTGCAGGAAGGATGCCAAGAACAGAACTCCTTGCTTTGCCGAATTTCGATCTCTTGGATAAGTGTTCCAGGAAACCCGGTTCCTTTGAAATATATCACTAGTCCCTCAAGGAGAAAATCTGTGAGACTAGATGTCCCCCTCTAAGACATCTTGCCCGCCGGATGTTTCTAGGTCCAGATTTAACATTCTGAACACTTTGAATAATTCCATATATTTGGAATCCCACTGGCTCGCACATCAAGCAAGCCGGGCAGCCTGAGAAATGGAAGTAAAACGTATTCCCCAGAGCAAGGTCTTAGTCCAGTAGCACCTTAAAGACTAACAAAGATGTCCAAGATATAAGTTTCCAAGATTCAAGGCTCCTTTTGACTCTTGAAAGTGTACACCCTGGACACCTTAGCCAAGATGGGTATCCATGCTAGTCTGTCTGTAGCAGTAGAAAAGAGTAGGAGTCCAGGAGCACCTTAAAGACTAACAAAATGTTTGGCGGGGCAGGAGCTTGCATGAGTCACTGCTCACTTCTTCAGAGACCTGGAAATCTTGTTGGCCTTTACGGTGCTGCTAGAACCGAATCTTGCTTTTTCATTGCAGACCAACATGGTTACCCATTTGAATCAATATTCCCCAGGCAGCCTGGAACAAAAGTGTGGGGAACAGAAAAGTTGGTCATTCCTTAATAGGTGTGGTTTTTATCAAGGGAGGGCCCACTGCTTTAGTCTGCCTGCCAGGGCTTCCCCATGGTCTTTGCCCACCTTCCCAGCACTAGCTGTTTTCTGCTCCGTTGTGCCATGCCCAAGGCTTCCCTGGTCTTCAGGGTTCTGAATGCCCCAAGTGCAGCCATTGCTCATTGCCTGGGCAGGCCCTGCTGCCTGGACGTTTGGGCTGTCGCTGTGTTCTTGCCACATCTGCTCCGCTCTCGTGGTGGTGCAGACAGGTAGGAAGGGTCAGAGGGCTGGCAAAAAAAAACACCTTGAAACGCTGTTTGCTTCCTTTTTAGTGTGGAACGGCTTTCTTGACGAGTTGGATCGAATTCCAAATATTCGAAAATTTGGATGTTTAAATGGATTTTTTAAAATTCCAAATCTAAAGTGTCATAATCCCAAATCCAAATTCTAAATCGGAATTTCGGTGTTGGTGCCCATCCCTAGTGACTAACATGCATATGTGTGCAACTGCAGTGTTGCCAACTCCAGGCTGGGAAATTCCTGGAGATTTGGAGGGTGGAGCCTGGGGTAGGTGGGGCTTGGGAAGGGAAGGAACCTCAGCAGAGATATGACGCCATACGATCTACCCTCCAGAGCAGTCATTTTCTCCATGGGAAGCAGGGCTATTTTGGGGCAGGAACGCACAGGAATGGAGTTCCAGCTGGCTTCAGACTTGGCCACGCCCACTACAGCCAAAACCTCAGCATGCTTGGCTACAGAGGGAAAGCCTGGAGAGCGACCACCACCACCCCAGTGACTCCAAGGCGGGTGGGCTGGGGGGGGGGCTGGAAGTATCAGGGAGGCATTTTAATGCCTCCCCGTGCCTTCCCCAGCCTGTCCAAGGGCCGGCTTGCCCGTGCTCCCTGCACCTCCCTGCTCAAAAATAAACTGCCTTCCCTTTCCTTTAAGGGCCGGCTTCCCAGGGCAAGCCAAGGGAAGGCATGGGGTGTGGCCTAATACGCTAATGAGCTGTGCCGACACAGTGTGGCCTAATATGCTAATGAGTTTCTGCTGTTGGGTGTGGCCTATTATGCTAATGAGTTCCTGCTGGGCTTTTTCTACAAAAAAAGCCCTGACGGGAAGTGTAGTCTGAAGATCAGGTGTAATTTGGGGAAATGTTCAGGCCCCTCCTGGAGGTTAATAGACACAGAGAGATTCATGGAAAGAGGCTAAATAGAAGGGGGGAAACCATGAGCAAATCACAAGAAATATATTATAAATATTCAACAATCGTTAAAGATACTAATATCAATGTACTCTATTCATACAACAGTTCCAAAGTCTGTTGAATATGTGTTCCGTCCGTAATCATTTCCATTCTCATCCAATATATTTAAAGGAACAGAGTGCTTGTGTTGAAAAATGTTGTCAGTACATTGTTTTCAAAATATAGCAGATAAGTCTTTCAAACAATTCAATTTCAAAGTGAGTGCAGGGAGACTGTAAAAGGACACTGCCCTTCCACCTCTGATGGAGCCTGCCGGCCTTTACACATCCGTTTCACAAAAGCTTTTTCAGAGATGTGTCCATGCATGCAATATTGTCACTCCAATATGAATATCTCAAGTTCTCCCAAGCACAATTTACAAGAGGATAATATTTGAGATTGCATTGTTTGAAAGACTTGCTATATTTCGAAAACAATGAACTGACAACATTTTTCAACACAAGCACTTTATTCCTTTAAATATATTGGATGAGAATGGAAATGATTAAGGACTGAGCACATACGCAGCAGACTTTGGAATTGTTGTGTGAATAGAGGAGGAAGCAGTTCAAAAGCAAGAAATTGCAAGTAGATAAATAGGTACCACTCTGGTGGGAAGGTAACAGTGTTCCGTGCGCCTCGGCGTTTAGTCATGCCGGCCACATGACCATGGAAATGTCTTCGGACAGCGCTGGCTCTTCGGCTTTGAAACGGAGATGAGCACTGCCCCCTAGAGTTGGATTCAACTAGCTTTCGAGCACGGGAAACCTTTACCTTTATGAACAGAGTACATTGATATTAGTATCTTTAACAACCGTTGAATATTTATATTTCTTGAAATTTGTTCACTTTTTTTCCTTGTATTTATCCTCCTGGAGGCTGGCGATCGTATGTGCAAGGCAGTTTTAAACCATTACTTCTGTCCCATCTTTGGAGAGTTCCTCTTTTCTTTCTGAAACCCTTTTAAATACTGAAAACTATCGGCGTATTTCTCTCGGCCTTAAGCCTTCTCACATTCCATACAACGGTAGCAGCACGACCAAAATTCTGCATACCGGGAAACGATAATTGAGACAAAGGGAGTTTTAATATTCAGGCACCTCAGTGGCCTACAGAGGGAGAAGTGTAGGCTGTGCTTGTCTGTGAGGTCCCAACGGCCAGAGGAAGCTTCTAACAGTAGCCTTTTAATATAATCTTCTAGAAACACATGTGGTTAGATTTAAAGCTCCCTTTTCTAAGAAAAGGGAGACATCTACAGGCCAAATAGTGCTCTCTCTCAGTTCCATCCTTTCTTTCGGTTCACTGGTATATAGCAAATGAGAAGATGCGGGTATGCAGGAAATGTCCAGACAGTATTACTAGGAGAGGATTATTATATTTATTTATTTATTTATTTATTTATTTATTTATTTATTTTCGCATTTATATCCCGCCCTATCCCGAAGGCTCAGGGCGGCTAACAGGGGCACCGAGTGCCAAGTAAAACAATATCATATAATTTAAAACAAAACATATAGTTAAAACAGTCACATATAGTTTAAAACCATAAATTACAATCAGATATATTACTCGTATTTGTTTTCCAAAAATGTGGATGTTAAGGCTGTTAAGAATAGGACAGTTTGGTGTTCATTGATTTGTAGCGTCACCATAAGTCACAACTGACTTGACAGCACGTAACATATACATTTTTTCATTTTTTTCAAAGATGAAGTACTACGAGGATTTGAAATGCGTTAGGGCCCTGAACCTGTTTACATCTCTTTCTTTTCTCCTCCAACTTTGCCAGAAATTTAAAGTAATGACTGGAGCTTAGATCCCACAGACGATTTTTATGAAAGATTCTGTTCACAAAGCGTGATTTTTCCCTGTCCCCACCAGTGTTCCCTCTAAGCTGAGTTAGTGTGAGCTAGCTCACAGTTTTTTAGCCTCTGGCTCACACATTTTTGTCTTAGCTCAGGAAGGATGGCCCCACAGCAATGCTCCCTCTAAGCTGTGGAGTCTTGTGAGCAAAAATTCTACTTTGTGAGCTACTGGCATTAAAGTTGTGAGCGAGCGATTTGGCTACTGCATAAATTAGTTTGCTTTGGAGCCACCCTTCCCGAGCTAAGACAAAAAACATGTGAGCTGGAGGCTAAAAAACTGTGAGCTAGTTCACACTAACTCAGTTTAGAGGGAACACTGCCCCTCAGCCAACTAATTTATGCATTAGCCAGATCACTTGCTCACAACTTTAATACTAGTAGCTCAAAAGCAGAATATTGTTCACAAGACTCCACAGCTTAGAGGGAACATTGGTCCCCACCCCTGGCCAGAACCCCAAATAACCCTCAAAAGGCTGTTTCTGGGGAAAGGGGGTACAAAGGAGCACCACAGGGAGAGTCAGAGGTCTTCAGCAGAAGATGGAAGTCAACAAAAATCTACCCAAGGAAATCCTCTATGGGATCCAGCCAGAGACAGCAGGATTCACCTGCCAGCTTGGTGTAGTGGTTAAGCGTGCGGACTCTAATCTGGGAGAACCAGGTTTGATTCCCCACTCCTCCACTTGCACCTGCTGATGTGACCTTGGGTCAGTCACAAGCTCTGGCACAGCTGTCCTTGAAAAGAGCAGTTTGTGTCAGAGCTCTCTCAGCCCCACCCACCTCACAGGGTGTCTGTTGTGGGGAGGGGAAGGGAAAGGAGTTTGTAAACTGCTCTGAGACTCCAAGTGAAGGGCGGGCTATAAATCCAATCTTCTTCTACATACATATCTGCCGTCAAGTTGCAATCAACAAGGGGTTTTCAAGGCAAGTGAGAAGGTTTGCTGTTGTCTTCCTCTGCAGAGTAGAGGTTGGTAGTCTCTCATCCAAACACCAGCCCTGCTTAGCTTCCAAGATCTGACAAGATCAGGCTATACCATACACCTTCTCTTTGGGATTCATCTAAGGCATGATAAATGGCTGACGTTTAATTGAATACTTGTCAAGAGGAAAGGAAAGAAGTCTACTATCCAAAGAACATTCACGGGAACGAGACCACTGCTACAAGCCAACACACAGTGAAGGGTGCTTAGCCCTTGGACTTCAAGGGGCAAAATTGCCCTAACTTCATATTTGAGTGTGACTTTTGAGCATTTTACAACAGGATGAGTGTTGGAGTGAGCGATTCAGCATGCCTGGACATTGGGGGGGGGAGTGCTACATCACTCTAAGCAGGGCTTTTTTTGTATAAAAAGCCCAGCAGGAACTCATTAGCATAATAGACCACACCCCTGACAGCACATCTCATTAGCATACTAGGCCACACCCCCATGCCTTCCCTTGGCTCGCCCGGGTGTCCTGTGGCTACAGGGCGCCCTGGCAAGCCGGACCTTGGACAGGCCGGGGGAGGCACGGCCCTCCAGGGCCCCCCTGGCCCGCCCACCTCGGAGTCACTGTGGGGGGGGTCGCTCACCAGGCCTTCTCTCTGTAGCCACGCATGCAGAGGTTTTGGCTGTAGTGGGCGTGGCCAACTCTGAAGCCAGCCGGAACTCCGTTCCTGTGCGTTCCTGCCCCAAAATAGCCCTGACTCTAAGTATGTATAGATGTTATCTCCTTGAACGGGAGGCCTCTCAGTTTGGGAGCTGCCCTCTGATCCCGCCTCTCTCTCGCTGGCGTCCTCTGACTCTCTCTATATGGCCTTCCATGGAGACACATGTCTCTGCAGGTCTCTCCTGCAGAGACGGTGCCCTCATACTCCCACACACATGATGCTGGTCAAGCTGGCCACTTGTGATAGGGAAAAGTTCTCCTTAGATTAGGCTCCTTTCTCTCCTTTCGACTGCAACCTGAATGTGAACTGGATCTACCTGAATAAATGTAAGTTTGCATTTTTTGCAATATAGTTCTTGGGATATTTATTTACTGTTCTCAGCATTACGCTTCTTATGACTGGGCAAAACAAATACAAATACAAAAGCCTTTATTGGCATATATCAAGCTAGCCGTACAGACAATACTCTGCTATATTAACAAAATATCCCAATAATAATAAGAAAAGATTGGATTTATACCCCACCCTTCACTACCCAAAGGAGTCTCAGAATGGCTTACAAATTCCTCCCCCTCCCCCTCCCCACAACAGACACCCTGTGAGGTAGGTGGGGCTGAGAGAGCACTGACAGAAACTGCTCTTTCAAGAACAACTCTGACAGAACCAGGGGTCGTTTCGTAGAAAAAGAGCTAGGGGAACTCATTAGCATAACTCATTAGCATATGCCACACCCCCTGACATCACTGGAAGTGTGTCATAAGGCCACACCCCCGGCGGTGGACCTGCAAGGCCGGCGGGAGTGCAAGGAAGCCCCGCGAAGGCCCTCCCTGGCCCCAGGCGTGCAGGGGTAGGGAGAGGCAGGGAGGAAGCAACTTACCCTCCCTCTTCTCCTGCCTCCTCCTGGCTGAATGAGGGCTGGAAGCGGGGCGGCCGGAAGCAGGGGGCGGGGCTTCGTCATGTGCCCCGCCCCCTGCACCTCACCCGGGGGAACTGCGTTCCCCCGCACCCCCCCCCGAAATGACCTCTGGACAGAACTATGGCTTGCCCGGGGTCACACCAGCAGCTGCAAGTGGAGGAGTGGGGAATCAAACCCGGTTCTCCCAGATTAGAGTCCGTGCACTTATCCACTACACTAAACTGGCTCACTTTAGGTAATTTGAGAGTGTATAGCAGGAAGTTAGAACTGATGAAAATTAGGGCTTCCGAATCTGTTTACCTCGGTGTCTGTAGATCAGCCAGAAATATAATTTGGCCCAGTTCCATTTAACTCCTGGTCATTTGACAAGTTTCAGACTGAAGTATTAAAGGCTTTAATTTAAAGAAAAAAACTGCAATGAAAAAGAAAACCATCCTACATTAGGTTAGGCTTGCCACCTCTGGATAGGGAAATCCCTCAAGATTTGGGGGTGGAGCCTGGGGAAGGCAGGATCAGAAGAGGGGAGGATCCTCAGTGAGGTCCGATGCCACAGAGTCCACCCTCCAAAGCAGCCATTTTCTCCAGGGGAACTGATCCCTGTAGTCTGCAAATCGGTTCTAATTCCAGGAAATTTCCAGACTCCACCCTGCATCCAATTTTCAAGGTACCTCCAAAACAGGAAGAATCTACCCAGCACAGTATTTAGAATCAGCTCCATGTTCAAATCATACCAAGAGAAAACAAATACAGACTCCCTTTTATCGATGTCACCAGAGGTCATTTCGGGGGGGGATCACGGGGGATTGCAGTTCCCCCGGGTGAGGTACGGGGACGGGGCACATGACGAAGCCCCACCCCCTGCTTCCGGCCGCCCCGCTTCCGGCCCTCATTAGCATCCTTCTACTGCTCAGCCATTTGCACCGTTAGCACCGTTATGCTAATGAGTCCCCCTAGCTCTTTTTTTACGAAACGACCCCTGGATGTCACAATGCCAAATCTTCAACTGAACGAAAGCTTGATGTATGAAATAAATCTCTTTGCACCATTTCCATGCATTCCTATGAACACTTTCCTGGGAGTCAGCTCCATTGAATAGAACTCAGTATGATTCTGAGGAGGCCTCCTTCAGATGACTTAGGATGGCACCGTTAGTGCTTTTTCCTCAGACAATCTCAGTATTTTTCGCCCTCTGAGTAATGCCCCAGGTGTTAATAAGCCCGGAATTAAATTAAGGAAGTTGTACACTTGTGTCAACATTTTCCTTTTCAAAATTTAGCTGTGGCTTAACTGTGTTTTACCTAAAAGAAACCCCATTGAGCCCTTAAGGTTTAACACGTTCCTGATGTTTTTGCAAGCTCCCGAAACATCTCTACTTTTGATACGGCGACTTTGTACAGCCT
>NW_015166451.1:656138-657868 GCF_001447785.1 Gekko japonicus | reverse complement strand
GCTTTGCGGGTCTAATCTTCCACAATCAGGTCCTTAAAAGGAAAGCTGAACTGGCACTTCGCAGCATGCGGAGAACCGAAATCTGGAAATGGTTGCTGCCTCCATCAACCCAAGGAGGACAAAACATCCATCAAAAGGGGTGCTAACGGTGCAAATGGCTGAGCAGTGGAAGGATGCTAATTTAAAAGGGCAGAACAGCTGTATCTCTCCAACTACCCCAAGCTCTTCTTACATATTTACTGGGGGGTCCGTACAATGACTGGGGCAATGATGTAACAAGAACTAAAAGAATCGGTCCCTAGTGGCGCTTAACAATGAGTCGGAGAGTGATTTCAGTAAAAGACTCAAGTTTATTCAGCTCTTTCTTCACTTCTTCGACACGGTACAACATCTGATAGCCCGAACAGTTTGCCCATTGAAACTGCCCGGTATTTAAACATTCCCGGCTAACATAGCCACTCCCACTATACACATAACAACCTATCAGGTTGAGCGCATAAGGACCAATCACAAACGTTCCCGCTTGCAGCTTGCTTGAATGTGATTGGGTCGTGAGTCTTGGACTAGAATCCTCTGTCCAAGACGAAGCTTAACATTGCTTCCCTATGGGAGGTTTCCCATACATCCTAATGTACTCATGGCAGCTAAGAATACATTACAGAATCGGTCCCTAGCAGGCAATTTGAAAGCAGCCTGATAGACCAGCCTAGCACAATCTCATGATCTCGGAAGCTAAGCAGGGTCAGCCCTAGTTTGTACTTGGATGGGAGACCACCGAGGAAGCCCAAGATTTCTATGCAGAGGCAAGCCATGGCAAATCACCCCTGAATGTCTTTTGCCTTGGAAACCCCACAGTCCTGGGTTGCTATGGGTCACTTGTGACTTGACAGCGCACAATTATTATGACTTAAGAAATCGGCCGACATGTCACATGGTTTGAACAAATATGATGATCGCCTCTGTCGCGCCAAAAGAAAAGCTTTTCCCCGTATGGTTTTACAGCAATTGTTTGGTGGTTGTGCCTTAATGTCCTAGTAACCACAGGTCACATTTTGATCCAGCCCCCCACCCCGGTTGCTCATTACCCTTCCTTCTGCCTACCTTTCCTTCCCTTGAATTTCCCTTAAAAATGCCAGTTCAGCTTATGATTTAAAGAGGAGGACCAGAATAGAAGGGAAAAGAGCTTTTTAACTCGTTCCCCTGTAGCTGTTTTCTTCCTGAAAACCATGACTTCAGAGCTGTTTGTTCCCTTAATGGGGAAAACTTACATCTATATATCTAATTCCCAACTTGCCCCCGGAGTGCGGATCGCTAAATCAGCGCTCCGGGGGCAGCTGGGGGGCTGGGGGAGGTTTGTGCACTCTTGGGGCAGTCCCCAGGGGTGCACAAAAATGTAAAAACTAAAAAAATATATCGGGGGGATGTTTAAATCCCCCTGAAAATGAAAGAGCGCTCTGTGCACCTGCGCACAGAACGCTCTGTAGCCGACCTCGCCGCCGCCGCCTCGGAGCCGCCGGGGGGCGGAGGGGAGGTCTGGCTTCGCCGCTGCAGCCGCCTCCGCCATGGAGCCGGCCGGGGGTGGGAAGACCGGCCTCACCGCTGCCCCCGCGCCTCCGCCTCTTGGAAATCGAGCGGGGGGGATGGAGGCGGGCAGGCTGGCGAGCAACCTCGCCGCCACCTCGGGGCCGGCCGGGGGGCGGGGGGAGGTCCGGCTTCGCCACTGCCGCCAC